>NC_083401.1:9343710-9448710 GCF_020745735.1 Hemiscyllium ocellatum | reverse complement strand
GTAGGGAGATGGATGTTGGAGACTCTATCCTGTAGGGGGATGGATATTGGAGACTCTATCCTGTAGGGGGATGGATATTGGAGACTATCCTATAGGGCGATGGATATTGGAGACTCTATCCTGTAGGGGGATGGATATTGGAGACTATCCTATAGGGAGGTGGATATTGAAGACTCTATCCTGTAGGAGATGGATGTTGGAGACTCTATCCTGTAGGGGGATGGATGTTGGAGACTCTATCCTGTAGGGGGATGGATATTGGAGACTATCCTGTAGGGAGATGGATATAGGAGTCTTTATCTTGTAGGGAGATGGATATTGGAGACTCTATCCTGTAGGGGGATGGATATTGGAGACTCTATCTGTAAGGGATGGATATTGAAGACGCTATCCTGTAGGGGGATGGATATTAGAGACTCTATTACCGAAATCTGTGGATACATCTTTGGCATTACTTATTGAAGTATTTGAGATGTCCATTTCGGACAGCTCTCATTGCTGTCCTCTAGAGTATTGGCTTGGTCTTGGATTGAGGTTGGCTTCTGACAGCGAAAGGCCATTCTCCCATCCCTGTGGTGATGTTTGTTCTACCATTATCGAGTGCTGTCCTGCTGAGGAGATTCCCACCCTCTTGGGCTGGATCCATGATGTCCAGAGACCTTCTGTGGATCTGCACACCAGGTGGCAGCATTGTCAAGTAGACTGGAGTACACTTTATTCGTCATTTTTCCATTTCCAGCTGCTCCAGTAGAAATGAGGCAGCTTTCCTCCAGGACTGAGGGAGCTACACGGACAGAACAAACTACACAATCATACACACCAAAAGGAAATACAAAACCTGCACGTCACAGTGAAATAGAAGAACGATAGATAATAGACATTTTCTGAACAGTGATTTGAAGTTGCACAAAGAGTTTCTGATCATACCACGTTAAGGAGCCTGATGGCCTTGGGGAAGAATCTGTTGCACAGTCTGGCCGTGAGAGACCGGGTACTCTGGTATCCTCAGCCAGATGGCAGCAGGGAGAGGGGTTTGAATGAGGGGGTTATCTTTCACAATGCTGTTAGCCTTTTGGATGCAGCGTGTGGTGTCAATGTCTGTAATGGAGGGGAGAGAGACCGCGATGACCCTCTCAGCTGGCCTCACTATCTGTTACAGGACCTTACGACCTGAGATGGTGCAAATCCCGAACCTGGGAGGTGCAGTGCAGTGGGACAGGTCCATCTGGCTTTGGGAGGTTGAACCGAAAGGCTTTTTCTCTGTCTTCCTGGAACGTGTGACCTTCCACTCTGTGGATTGATACTGCTCTGGGTTATCTCACTCTAACTTCCTCATGTTCATCCAACTTGCTCTGAAAATGTATCCACATTTTTGCCTCTCTTGGGATCTCCTCCATGTTCCTGGATTTATTGTCTTGTCTTGATAATCTCCAATAGACCAATAGAACATACACCGGATCACCAACGCCACACTCACAGGAATCCGATTCACCAGAGAGGAAGAAAGGACAACCAGCTCCCATTCCTAGACGTGATGGTACAGAGAACACCGAACGGAGAATTCACCACAAGGGTACACAGGAAAGCCCCACACACAGACCAAGTCCTGAACTATGAAAGTAACCACCCCAACACACACAAACCAAGTTGCATCAAGACACTATTCAAAAGGGCCACAACACACTGCAGCACACCAGAACTGCAAAAAGAGGAAGAAGAACACCTCTACAATGTATTCACCAAAAACGGATACCCGCGCAATTTCATCAACAGATGCCTAAGGGAAAGACAACAAAATGAGGACCTGCCACAACCCAAAGGACTGGCCACACTACCATACATCAGAAGCATTTCTGAACTGACAGCCAAACTGCTGCAACCACTAGGACTCATAACAGCACACAAACCAACAGCCACCCTCAGACAACAACTCACCAGGACAAAGGACCCGATACCCAGCAGGAGCAAAACCAACGTAGTGTACAAAATCCCATGCAAGGACTGCACAAAACACTACATAGGACAAACAGGAAGACAGCTAACGATCCGTATCCATGAACACCAACTAGCCACGAAACAACATGATCATCTATCCTTAGTAGCCACAAACGCGGATGACAAGCAACATGAGTTCGACTGGGACAACACCACTGCTATAGGACAAGCCAAACAGAGAACAGCCAGGGAATTCCTAGAGGCATGGCACTCATCCACAGATTCAATCAATAAGCACATTGACCTGGACCCAATATACCGACCACTGCAGCGGACAGCAACTGACAACTGGAAGGGGCAGGTACAAACCACTACAAATGCCGGAGGAAAGATCACAGAAGCGCTTCACAGGAGGCTCCCAAGCACTGAGGATGTCACCTAGACAGGGGACGAAACGTCTGCAACACAAATTCCCAGCTCGGCGAACAGATCTAACAAAGAGCACCCAAGCTACAAATCTTCTCACAAACTTTGAGGATCAAAAGGCAAAGGGCGGGGGGGGGAGAGAATGAGGCAAAGAGAAGAGGCCATTCAGCCCATTGAGTCAGCTCCACCATTCAATAATCTTGGCTGATATATTTCTCCCTCTGCTTGCCTGCCAGGGGAAGCCATGGTTATCGGGGGTGCGGGGGGGAGCAAGGGACATGTCATAGACGAGGTGGGAAAGAGAGTTCTGGGCTGGGGGGAGGCTGAGAAAAGGAGGGGTACAGGATGGGGGAGCTCAGGCATCCCTCAGCCTTCGGTTCGAAGCTGTTGCTTAAGATGACCAACCTTCACCCTTCCTCCAAAACACCGAGCCCCCCCCCCCCCCCCCCCCCCCCCCCCTCAGCCTGGGGGGCATTGGTGTTCCCAAGAGCAGCAGCACTGTGTCTCTGTTGTGTCCAGGACCCAGGGTCAGAGGTGAACACTCGAAACATTCCCAGGCAGGCTACAGTGCACCACGCTGACAGAAGGAAAATCCAGCTTCAAACACAGAGTGTGTGTGAGTGAGCAGCAGAGCGTCCGTTCCAGAGTTTGCTGAGTTGGTTCTGGCCTACGAACACACACTGGCTTCTGTATTTTCTCTTCCAGCTGGGGTCTAGGTCGCAGCCACAAAACAGACGAGTCACTAATTCCGAGCAGGTTTGGAATTCCAGCACAGGGGAATGTGGTCTGTCTCGTGCTGGAATGCTGTACTCAGTGAGATGTCGGTTGTGTTTGGGGAAGGGTCTGGTGGGCAGGAACGAGCAGGACGTGACCCGTTTCCTCAGAGAGGGAAAGTCTGATTCTGCAGCACATAGGCAGCATTCCCCTGTGCATCAGCTCACCCTGGGGTCAGACTCCCCACAGGATAGGAGCCTCTCTGGACCTTTTGTGTAGAGGCAGAAGTCACAGTCACACAGCGCAGAAACACACCCTTCGACCCAACCCGTCCCACCTGCCAGCACCCGGCCCATATCCCTCCAAACCCTCCCTATTCATATACCCATCCAAATGCCTCTTAAATGTTGCAATTGTACCAGCCTCCACCACTTCCTCTGGCAGCTCATTCCATACACGTACCACCCTCTGTGTGAGAAAGTTGCCCCTTAGGTCTCTTATATCGTTCCCCTCTCACCCTAAACCCTCTAATTCTGGACACTTTGCCTGTTTACCCTATCCATGCCTTTTATGATTTTATGAACCTCAATAAGGTCACCCCTCAGCCTCCAACGCTCCAGGGAAAACAGCCCCAGCCTGTTCAGCCTCTCCCTGTAGCTCAAATCCTCCAACCCTGGCAACATCCTTGTAAATCTTTTCTGAACCCTTTCAAGTTTCACAACATCCTTCCTATAGCAGGATTACGTGTAATATTCCAACAATGTCCTGTACAGCCGCAACATGACCTCCCAACTCCTGTACTCAACGCTCTGACCAATAAAAGAAAGCATACCAAACGCCTTCCTCACTATCCTATCTACCTGCAACTCCACTTTCAAGGAGCTATGAACCTGCACTCCAAGGTCTCTTCGTTCAGCAACACTCCCTAGGACCTTCCCATTAAGTGTATAAGTAATGAAGTTGAAGTGAGATTCATGGGACATGGAACATGAAATGTTGTGAGTAAGATTGGGATGAAAATTACCCAGGACTGGGTGTTCAATATTGCGGGAACATGGACAGGTTTTGTTTCTTCCCCCAGGGGGTGAGGGCTCAGAGAGTCTGGAGTCACATGTAATTCAGCCCAGACAAGGAGAAGTTACCTTCCCTAAAGGTCGTTAGTAAATGGCCATCTCTCCCTACCCTCCATCTGTCTTTTAGCTCACGTTGAATCCATGACACCAAGGTCCCATCAATCCCAAACCTTTGTCACTAACCTGCCGTGTCGTAGAGATGTACAGCATGGAAACAGACCCTTCGGTCCAACTTGCCCATGCTGACCCAGATAAAACATTGTGGCCTGTGTGAGGATCAAATGCTTTCTGAAACCTCTACAGTACCACCCTCGTCCGCTGCCTGTGACACCTCCTCAATAAACTCAATCATTTTTCTTTTAGAGTCCCTACAGTGTGGAAACAGGCTCTTCGGCCCAACCAGTCCACACCGACCCACCGAAGGGCAACCCACCCAGACCCATTCCCCTACATTTACCTCTGCCTAATGCACCTAACACTATGGGCAATTTAGCCTGGCAAATTCACGTAACCTGCACATCTTTGGACTGTGGGAGGAAACCGGAGCACCCGGAGGTAACCCAGGCAGACACGGGGAGAATGTGCAAATCCCACACAGACAGTCGCCCGAGATGGGGATTGTATTTGATAGATAAGCGTTGCTCTTGACAAATCCATGTCAGCTGTCTACTATTAACTTAATTTCCTTGGAAGTGTATATTTATTTCCTCCCATCTTATGGTCTCCGGCAGTTTTTAGAAACATGAACAGCTACATTAGGCTAGCTGCTTATTCCAGAATCTCTGAAAATTCACCATCAACCCCATGTTCCTCAGAACACGAGCCTGTGGTCTGGATTACTAATGCAGGACATTACCAATAGTTTGATGGAGAGAGTAAGAGTGTTTGGAGTTAGAGACAGTGAGAGCGTGGAGATGGGGACATAAAGGGAGAGGGGGTTTCTGCAATTATTTTGCTGTGGTTTGTTTGTGGAATATGTTGCCCCTTGAGAAGGTGGGGGTGAGCTGCCCTCTTGAACCATCGCAGTCCATGTGCTGTGGGTTGACCCACAATGCCCTGAGGGAGGGACTTCCAGGATTCTGACCCAGCGACAGGGAAGGAACCGTGATATATTTCCGAGTCAGGATGGGGAGTGGCTCAGAGGATGGTCTTCCTGTATATCTACATTCAGGCTAACCCCACTGTAGGCAACAGGAAAACACCTATGATTTGGAGATGCCGGTGTTGGACTGGGGTGTACACAGTTAAACATCACACAACACCAGGTTATAGTCCAACAGGTTTAATTGGAAGCACTAGCTTTCGGAGCGACGCTCCTTCATCAGGTGATAGTGGAGGGTTCGATCGTAACACAGAATTTATAGCAAAAATTTACAGTGCGATGTAACTGAAATTATACATTGAAAAATTGATTGTTAAGCCTATCATTTGTTAGAATACAGTGATAGTTTCACTTCTTTCATGTGTAAATCATAAAACCTTTTTTTTTAAAGTTGCATTCTGGAGTTAGCTGTTAACAATGTGATAGCTAGACAATATGTTGTAGGAGAAAGTGAGGACTGCAGATGCTGGAGATCAGAGCTGAAAATATGTTGCTGGAAAAGCGCAGCAGGTCAGGCAGCATCCAAGGAACAGGAAATTCGACGTTTCGGGCATGAGCCCTTCTTCAGGAATGAGGAAAGTGTGTCCAGCAGGCTAAGATAAAAGGTAGGGAGGAGGGAATAGGTGAGGGTGATAGGCTGGAGTGGGGTGGGGGCGGAGAGGTCAGGAAGAAGATTGCAGGTTAGGAAGGTGGTGCTGAGTTCGAGGGAATCGACTGAGACAAGGTGGGGGAGGGGAAATGAGGAAACTGGAGAAATCTGAGGACTCCTCCATCGCCAGACCATGGCAACACGACGGCTGGAGGAAGAGCGCCTCATCTTCCGCTGGGAACCCTCCAACCACACGGGATCAATCGCCACCAGGACAGAACCCCACTGGTCCTCACCTACCACCCCACCAACCTCCGTATACAGCGTATCATCCGCCGTCATTTCCGCCACCTCCAAACGGACCCCACCACCAGGGATGTATTTCCCTCCCCTCCCCTATCAGCGTTCCGCAAGGACCACTCCCTTTGTGACCCCCTCATCAGGTCCACACCCCCCACCAACCCAACCTCCACTCCCGGTACCTTCCTCTGCAACCGCAGGAAATGTAAAACTTGCGCCCACACCTCCACACTCACTTCCCTCCAAGGCCCCAAGGGATCCTTCCATATCCACCACAAATTCACCTGTACCTCCACACACATCATCTATTGCATCCGCTGCACCCGATGTGGCCTCCTCTATATTGGGGAGACAGGCCGCCTACTTGTGGAACATTTCAGAGAACACCTCTGGGACGCCTGGACCACCCAACCCAACCACCCCGTGGCTCAACACTTCAACTCCCCCTCCCACTCTGCCAAGGACATGCAGGTCCTTGGGCTCCTCCATCGCCAGACCATAACAACACGACGGCTGGAGGAAGAGCGCCTCATCTTCCGCCCGGGAACCCTCCAACCACAAGGGATGAACTCAGATTTCTCCAGTTTCCTCATTTCCCCTCCCCCCACCTTGTCTCAGTCGAATCCCTCGAACTCAGCACCACCCTCCTAACCTGCAATCTTCTTCCTGACCTCTCTGCCCCCACTCCACTCTGGCCTATCACCCTCACCTTAACCTCCTTCCACCTATCACATCTCCATCGCCCCTCCCCCAAGTCCCCCCTCCCTACCTTTTATCTTAGCCTGCCTGGCACACTTTCCTCATTCCTGATGAAGGGCTCTGGCCCGAAACATCGATTCTCCTTCTCCTTGGATGATGCCTGACCTGCTGCGCTTTTCCAGCAACACATTTTCAGCTCAATATGTTGAAGGTGTTAGCCCCCTGTGTTCTCTGTCTATGACCTGATGTTTAGATTGACTCTAATCTAAAAAGTGAGATGACAGAGTTTTACATAAATTCATGCAGTTTTTGAGCTCAGAGTTCTACATGAATGTATGCAGTTTTTGAGCAAAGTACAATGTAACTCTGCAAGTACAAATTCACCCCACACAATATATGTGTGCATGTGGGTCTGTGTGTGTGTGTGTGTCTGTCTGGGGTGGGGGTTGTGAGTGTGAGAAAGTGTGTGTGTGTGTCTGTCTGGGGTGGGGGTTGTGAGTGTGAGAAAGTGTGTGTGTGTGTGTCTGTCTGGGGTGGGGGTTGTGAGTGTGAGAAAGTGTGTGTGTGTGTGTGTTTAGTGAGTGCAGAGTGTCTGAGAGGGTGCATGTGTGAGTGTGGAGTATCAACACCACAAAAGATTTAAAAAAGTGCAAACTTTTATTCAAACTATTAATTACAGGTTCGGGCTGATACTCAGGTATTAGAAGGTTTGTAAATTATATATATAAACTCTTAAATTTAATAAAATTTACTGTCGATCTTGCATACTTTGTCTTGTGTTGTTGGTGAGAGCCCTCTCTCTCTCTCTCTCTCTCTGTACAAACTGCAGGCTATAACAGTCACACTCACCACGATGCTGCAGGTGAGGGCAGGTCAGGGATGGGGCAGGACGATTGGTTGTACTGGTCAGTGCTCACACTCTCTCCACTTGACAGGAATGGACGGGAAATGGAAGAAACATTAACCTGGGCCCAGGTTTCTGCATTGAGGTGTTTGTCAATCCCAGCTCATCGCACCCTGGGAGAGGGGCTTCAGGATAGACTGGATATAAGAGGTCAGCTACTGGGGTTTCACAACAGGGAGGGATGGGTCTGTAGCACTCCTTACACACAGTGAGGGGACAGGGGGCTGTGTGTGTGAGACTCCCCCATCGCAGACACACATAGCGAGGGGACAGGGGGTTGTGTGTGTGTGTGTGTGTGTGTGTGAGAGAGACTCCCCCATCGCAGACACACACAGTGAGGGGACAGGGGTCTGTGTGTGACTCCCCCATCGCAGACACACAGAGTGAGGGGACAGGGGTCTGTGTGTGACTCCCCCATCGCAGACACAGTGAGGGGACAGGGGTCTGTGTGTGAGACTCCCCCATCGCAGACACAGCGAGGGGACAGGGGTCTGTGTGTGAGACTCCCCCATCGCAGACACACACTGAGGGGAAAGGGATCTGTGTGAGAGACTCCCCCATCGCGCGCACGCACACAGTGAGGGGACAGGAGTGTGTGTGTGGGTGTGTGTATGGGTGTGTGTGTGGTGTGTGTATGTGTGGTGTGTGTGTGAGACTCCCCCACTACAAACTGAGATGATGATGGGATGGGTATTGTCTGTGATTCCCGAAAATGGACCTCTCTGACTGGGCCAGTATTTCATGCCCATCCCCAGTTATGCAGAGTTCCCTTCCTGAACTGCTGCAGACCACGGGGGTAAGTGTCACTTCCCAGCGCTGCTCATGACCTGCTGTCCGTTTTCCTGACCTTGCTGTTTCTCACTGTGGGTTCCACACACTTTCACTCGTGTGTTTACTGAAACATCCGGCTATCCAGTCTCAGCCGTCAGGGGTCAATGCTGACTGTTTGGTGGGATGAGGAGAGGTTATTGGGAGAGGGAGGACACCCAGTTGAATTCAGGAGGACATTAGCACCAAGAACAGAGCAGAGTCCCCGGGGAGACGGTGATTAGGGAATCAGATTGTTCAACTGGCCCGGGTATTTCTCAAACTCCCGCTCAGCCTCTTCACTGAAAGCATCGCCTAGGGGAGGGAAACAGAGAGAACGGTCATCGGTCACAGAGAGAGACAGACAGAAATTATCAAAACTTACATTGACACACCAAGTTTCAGGCTGGAGGCCTGTGACCAGTGGAGTGCCACAAGGATCGGTGCTGGGTCCTCTACTTTTTGTCATTTACATAAATGATTTGGATGTGAGTATATGAGGTACAGTTAGTAAGTTTGCAGATGACACCAAAATTGGGGGTGTAGTGGACAGCAAAGAGGGTTACCTCAGATTACAACAGGATCTGGACCAGATGGGCCAATGGGCTGAGAAGTGGCAGATGGAGTTTAATTCAGATAAATGCGAGGTGCTGCACTTTGGGAAAGCAAATCTTAGCAGGACTTATACACTTAATGGTAAGGTCCTGGGGAGTGTTGCTGAACAAAGAGACCTTGGAGTGCAGGTTCATAGCTCCTTGAAAGTGGAGTTGCAGGTAGATAGGATAGTGAAGAAGGCATTTGGTATGCTTTCCTTTATTGGTCTGTGCACCGATTGTAAGAGTTGGAGGGTCATGACAAACACAAGACATTGGTTTGGCCACTTTTGGAATTATCTTTGGTCTCCCTGTTATAGAAAGAATGTTGTGAAACTAGAAAGTGTTCAGAAAAGGATGTTGCCAGGGTTGGAGGATTTGAGCTACAGGGAGAGGCTGAACAGGGTGGGGCTGTTTTCCCTGGAGCATCAGAGGCTGAGGGGTGACCTTATAGAGGTTTACAAAATTATGAGGGACATGGGTAGGGTAAATAGGCAAAGTCTTTTCCCTGGGGTCGGGGAGTCCAGAATTAGAGGGCATAGGTTTAGGGTGAGAGGGGAAAGATATAAAAGAGACCTGAGGGGCAACTTTTTCATGCAGAGGGTGGTAGGTGTATGGAATGAGCTGCCAGAGGATGTGGAGGAGGCTGGCACAGTTGCTGGTATGAATAGGAAGGGTTTGGAGGGATATGGGCCTAGACTGGGTTGGGATATCTGCTCGACATGGACGGGTTGGACTGGAGGGTCTGTTTCCGTGCTGTACATCTCGATGACTGTAAGTCACAGTGCTCTGGAATGTTCTGTCTGAGTGGTGGATGAAAGAAAATTCACTCTCGCCCCTGGTCCTACTATCAGGCAGCACGGTGACTCAGTATGTTAGCACCGCTGCCTCACGGCTTCAGGGACGAGGGTTCAATTCCAGTCTCGGGTGACTGTCTGTGTGGAGTTCCCATGTTGGGAATGTCGGGATTGGGAAGAGGACAGGGTGTTGGTGACTAACAACCTGCAACAACTTCTTTAACCTAAAGACATTGTACAGTTATACCCACACTGCCCTTGGGAGGGGAATTCCAGGATGGTGACCCAGCGACAGGGAAGGAACAGTGATATATTTCCAGGTCAGGATGGGGAGTGGCGTGGAGGGGAACTTACAGGGGGTGGTGTTCCCATGTACCTGCTGCCCTTATCCTTCTCGATGGAAGTGGCCGTGGGTTTGGAAGGTGCTGCTGGTGATGAACTGGAAGCACTGGGAGAGTGATTGCTCCCTATTCCCCGACGCTGTGTGGGCTATCAGAGGTCAGAGTGGTCCCACCATCCCACCGGGAACGTCATGCTAATGAAGGAGTGCAGCACCAATCAGATTGCAGCACGCATGGAACACGGCCACCAATGACAGCGAGTTTTTGGAGAAAAGTGGTTACCGATGTGACAGTTATGCATCCAAATTCGATGGCCATCGTATTTACAGTTACATTTCATGGCGTTGTTGGTGAAGTCACTCTCAGACACTTCATGGTTTGGGTTAATCACAACCTGCCAATCAAACACAGGCATCAGTGTCCCATCAACAACAGACTGTCTAACCCACCGGGACAGAGAGGGACCCACCGGGACAGAGAGGGACCCACCGGGACAGAGAGGGACCCACCGGGACAGAGAGGGGCCCACCGGGACAGAGAGGGACTCACCGGGACAGAGAGGGACTCACCGGACCAGAGAGGGACCCACCGGGACAGAGAGGGGCCCACCGGGACAGAGAGGGACTCACCGGGACAGAGAGGGACTCACCGGACCAGAGAGGGACCCACCGGGACAGAGAGGACTCACCGGGCCAGAGTGGGACTCACCGGGACAGAGAGGGACTCACCGGACCAGAGAGGGACCCACCGGGACAGAGAGGACTCACCGGGACAGAGAGGGACTCACCGGGACAGAGAGGGACTCACCGGGATAAAGAGGGACCCACCAGGACAGAGAAGGACTCACCGGGCCAGAGAGGGACTCACCGGGACAGAGAGGGACTCACTGGCCCAGGGTGTAACACACTGACCCAGGGTGTGATCTACTGGCCCAGGGTTTGACCCACTAGCCCTGGGTGATGTCCCCAATCTCTCCCCTCTCCATCGGTTTTACCTGCATGATGTAGTTTCCTGGTTTGACATCAGTGATATCGATCCATTGGCAGTCAATGTCATGACGATAGGAATCCCAGCATCCCACAGTGATCCCCTGTTCTCCAAAGTTAGCACACTCATACCGCTTCGCCACGTCTGGGAAACACAGAAACACTGGTTAGACACACACCCACACAGACACCCACACCCACACACACACACACACAGACACCCACACACACCCAGCTCAGACACACACACACACACACACGCGCACACCCACACACACTCAGCTCACACACACCCACACACACCCAGCTCAGACATACACACCCACACACACGCACACCACACACACTCAGCTCACACACACCCACACACACACACCCAGCTCAGACACACACACACACACACACTCAGCTCACACACACCCACACACACACACACACACTCAGCTCACACACACCCACACACACACCCAGCTCAGACACACACTCAGCTCACACACACCCACACACACACACCCAGCTCAGACACACACCCACACACACCCACACACACACACACCCAGCTCAGACACCCACCCACACACACTCAGCTCACACACACCCACACACCCAGCTCAGACACACACACATGCACACACACCCACACACACTCAGCTCTCACACACCCACACACCCAGCTCAGACACACACGCACACCCACACTCACTCAGCTCACACACACACCCAGCTCAGACACACACACACACACACCCAGCTCACACACACCCACACACACACACACACACTCAGCTCACACCCACACACACACACACCCAGCTCACACCCACACACACCTAGCTCACACACACACATACACCCCCACACACAGACACACACACACCCAGCTCAGACACACACACACACCCAGACACACTCAGCTCACACACACACACACACACACGCACACACCCAGCTCAGACACACACACACACCCACACACCCAGCTCACACACGCATACACCCCCACACACACAGACACACACACACGCATACACCCCCACACACACACACACACCCAGCTCACACACGCATACACCCCCACACACACAGACACACACACACCCAGCTCACACACGCATACACCCCCACACACACACACACCCAGCTCTCTCACACACACACACACACCCACACCCAGCTCTCACTCACATACACACACACACACACACACACACACACACACACACACACACACCAGTGCAACCTCATTCCTAGCCTGACATTTGGACTTTGTGAAAGGCTTTCCCACCTGACAGTGAACAAACTCTTGTTTTTGGACAAGCTCCCATTGTGACTCGGATCTGATCACTACCCAGGCCTCAGCTTGTTCCTGACAGGACGGGGGCTTCTAGGATGGACAAGTGAGGGGAACTGACCAAAAACACTTGCAGTGCCATCTCAATGAACAGATGGACTGAGAAACCCATAGCAGGTGGAGAGTTGGGTAAAGGGAGACATTGACAGGATGGCAGTCTCTACCTAGTGGAGTGTCACAGGGGTCAGTGCTGGGACCACAATGATTAACAATATGTAGGAATGACTTGGGTGAGGTGAGTGAATGTATTGTAGCCAGATTTGTGGATGATTCTAGAACAGATGGGAAGGCAAGTGGTGAGAATGTGGCCGAGTCTGCGCAGGGATATAGACAGGTTCAGTGAGTGGGCAACATCTTGTCAGATGGAATATAATGTGGGAAAATGGGAGGTTAGGCACTTTGGCAGGAGGAATAGAGGAGCTGAATATTATTGAAATGGAAACAGACTGCAGAAAGCTGCAGCACAGACTGATTTGAGAATCCTTGTCTGTAAATCACAAGAAGCATCCACGTTCAGGAGGTGATAGAGAAGGCGAAGGGAATGTGGGCCTTTATCTCAAAGAGAATGGAGTAGAAAAGTAAGGAGGATTTGCTGAAATTATAGAAAGCACCAGAGAGCTCACAGCCGCAGTACTGTGCACAGGTCTGGGTCCGTTATCTAAGGGAGGGTATACCGGTGTCGGAGGCAGTCCAGGGAGGGCTCACTCAACTGGTACCGGGTAGGGAGGGACTGTCTCATGAGGAGAGGTTGAGTAGGTTGGGCCTGTAATCAGAGTTTAAAATAATGAGAGGGGACCTTACTGAAACACAGAAGATCTTTCAAGGACTGACAAAGATGTGGAAAGATTGTTTCCCCTTGTTGGAGAATCAAGGACCGGGGGGATAGGGAGGGGGGGCAGGGGAGATGGGGAGGGGGGTGGAATCTGAAACTAAGGGGTTGCACATTTAAGACAGAGATGAGGAGAGGAATGAATCAGTGGGATTCCTTACCACAGAGGGACGGTCGAGGCTGGGTCAGTCAGAACATTCAAGGCTGAGGCAGACAGATTACAATCGGTGAGGGAGTGAGGATTATGGGGAAAATGTGGGAAAGTAGAGTTATCGGATTGGCCATGAGCTGACTGAAGGGTGGGAGTGGATTCGATGAGCTGACTGCTCTCACATCTCACGGTGTTAAGGACCCACCAAAAGCTGCCTCCAATGTTAGTGAATGCCTGTGGAATGATTTCACATTGACTCTCCGAGATGTAATATCCAGGTGACCTCCAACATTCCCCCTGCTCTCACCCCGGGCTAATCCCACCGTCCGGAGAGACCAGGCACACATGGTCTTCACTGCAAGGTCACAGGCTGACCGGCGACCCGATAGACTTAAACAAAATGGTGAGAGGGATTGACAGAATGGATAGTGACCATGACTCAGGCAGAAGTGACCATGACAACAGGGTCATACTTTGGAGGTAAACGGAGAACAGCTGAAAGGAGATGTCAGAGGCAGGTATTTTTACACAGAGGGGAAATCCAGCAACAGCATTGAGACAGGCATCCTGACTGGGAGGGGAATCGGCAGGGAATACAGGGACATGGGTGGTGCAGATACACCACACCAAGAATTGAGAAAGGCATCATGTGACAGCGCAGTGTTGGTGACCTGTACAATGCTTTGGTCTGTGTCACACTGTCGATCAGTGTTACTCCTGCCACTGGCCAGGGTCAGTGACCCCATTTAACGGGGAGAATCTCACCATTTTCCTGTACATTTTCCTGAAGATTTGCGTCTTCAAATTATACACCTAGCATCTCACAGTGTTATATCCCCATCCCACAGTGTTATATCCCCATCCCACAGTGTTATATCCCCATCCCACAGTGTTATATCCCCATCCCACAGTGTTATATCCCCATCTCACAGTGTTATATCCCCGTCCCACAGTGTTATATCCCCATCTCACAGTGTTATGTCCCCATCTCACAGTGTTATGTCCCCATCCCACAGTGTTATATCCCCATCCCACAGTGTTATATCCCCATCTCACAGTGTTATATCCCCATCCCACAGTGTTATATCCCCATCCCACAGTGTTATATCCCCATCTCACAGTGTTATATCCCCATCTCACAGCGATTTATCCCCTTCCCACAGTGTTATATCCCCATCCCACAGTGTTATATCCCCATCCCACAGTGTTATATCCCCATCTCACAGTGTTATATCCCCATCTCACAGTGTTATATCCCCATCCCACAGTGTTATATCCCCATCCCACAGTGTTATATCCCCATCTCACAGTGTTATATCCCCATCCCACAGTGTTATATCCCCATCTCACAGTGTTATATCCCCATCCCACAGCTTTATATCCCCATCCCACAGTGTTATATCCCCATCCCACAGTGTTATATCCCCATCCCACAGTGTTATATCCCCATCCCACAGCGTTATATCCCCGTCCCACAGTGTTATATCCCCATCTCACAGTGTTATATCCCCATCTCACAGTGTTATATCCCCATCCCACAGTGTTATATCCCCATCCCACAGTGTTATATCCCCATCCCACAGTGTTATATCCCCATCTCACAGTGTTATATCCCCATCCCACAGTGTTATATCCCCATCCCACAGTGTTATATCCCCATCTCACAGTATTATATCCCCATCCCAGTGTTATATCCCCATCCCACAGTGTTATATCCCCATCCCACAGCGTTATATCCCCATCTCACAGTATTATATCCCCATCCCAGTGTTATATCCCCATCCCACAGTGTTATATCCCCATCCCACAGTGTTATATCCCCATCCCAGTGTTATATCCCCATCTCACAGTGTTATATCCCCATCCCAGTGTTATATCCCCATCCCACAGTGTTATATCCCCATCCCACAGCGTTATATCCCCATCTCACAGTATTATATCCCCATCCCAGTGTTATATCCCCATCCCACAGTGTTATATCCCCATCCCACAGTGTTATATCCCCATCCCAGTGTTATATCCCCATCCCACAGTGTTATATCCCCATCCCAGTGTTATATCCCCATCCCACAGCGTTATATCCCCATCTCACAGTATTATATCCCCATCCCAGTGTTATATCCCCATCCCACAGTGTTATATCCCCATCCCACAGTGTTATATCCCCATCCCAGTGTTATATCCCCATCTCACAGTGTTATATCCCCATCCCACAGTGTTATATCCCCATCTCACAGTGTTATATCCCCATCCCACAGTGTTATATCCCCATCTCACAGTGTTATATCCCCATCTCACAGTGTTATATCCCCATCCCACAGTGTTATATCCCCATCTCACAGTGTTATATCCCCATCTCACAGTGTTATATCCCCATCTCACAGTGTTATATCCCCATCCCACAGCGTTATATCCCCATCCCACAGCGTTATATCCCCATCCCACAGTGTTATATCCCCATCTCACAGTGTTATATCCCCATCCCACAGTGTTATATCCCCATCCCACAGTGTTATATCCCCATCTCACAGTGTTATATCCCCATCCCACAGTGTTATATCCCCGTCCCACAGTGTTATATCCCCGTCCCACAGTGTTATATCCCCGTCCCAGTGTTATATCCCCGTCTCACAGTGTTATATCCCCGTCCCACAATGTTATATCCCCGTCACAGTGTTATATCCCCATCTCATAGTGTTATATCCCCGTCTCACAGTGTTATATCCCCATCCCAGTGTTATATCACCATCCCACAGTGTTATATCCCCATCCCACAGTGTTATATCCCCGTCCCACAGTGTTATATCCCCGTCCCACAGTGTTATATCCCCGTCCCAGTGTTATATCCCCATCTCACAGTGTTATATCCCCGTCCCACAATGTTATATCCCCGTCACAGTGTTATATCCCCATCTCATAGTGTTATATCCCCATCTCACAGTGTTATATCCCCATCTCACAGTGTTATATCCCCATCCCACAGCGTTATATCCCCATCCCACAGTGTTATATCCCCATCCCACAGTGTTATATCCCCATCTCACAGTGTTATATCCCCATCCCACAGTGTTATATCCCCATCCCACAGTGTTATATCCCCATCTCACAGTGTTATATCCCCGTCCCAGTGTAATATCCGCATCTTACAGTGTTATATCCCCGTCCCACAATGTTATATCCCCGTCCCAGTGTTATATCCCCATCTCATAGTGTTATATCCCCGTCTCACAGTGTTAAATCCCCATGCCAGTGTTATATCCCCATCCCACAGTGTTATATCCCCATCTCACAGTGTTATATCCCCATCCCACAGTGTTATATCCCCGTCTCACATAGTTATATACCCATCCCAGTGTTATATCCCCATCCCACAGCGTTATATCCCCATCTCACAGTGTTATAAAAACATCTCACAGTGTTATATCCCCATCCCACAGTGTTATATCCCCATCTCACAGTGTTATATCCCCATCCCAGTGTTATATCCCCGTCTCACAGTGTTATATGCCCATCCCACAGTGTTATATCCCCATCCCTCAGTATTATATCCCCATCCCACAGTGTTATATCCCCATCCCACAGTGTTATATCCCCATCCCACAGTGTTATATCCCCATCCCACAGCGTTATATCCCCATCCCACAGCGTTATATCCCCATTCCCACAGCGTTCTCTCCCCGTCCCACAATGTTATATCCCCGTCCCAGTGTTATATCCCCATCTCACAGTGTTATATCCCCATCCCAGCGTTATATCCCCATCTCACAGCGTTATATCCCCATCCCACAGCGTTATATCCCCATCTCACAGCGTTATATCCCCATCTCACAGCGTTATATCCCCATTCCCACAGCATTATATCCCCATCCCACAGCGTTATATCCCCATCCCACAGCGTTATATCCCCATCCCACAGTGTTATATCCCCGTCCCACAGTGTTATATCCCCGTCTCACAGCGTTATATCCCCATCCCACAGCGTTATATCCCCATCCCACAGTGTTATATCCCCATCCCACAGTGTTATATCCCCATCCCACAGTGTTATATCCCCGTCTCACATAGTTATATCCCCATCCCAGTGTTATATCCCCATCCCACAGTGTTATATCCCCATCCCACAGTATTATATCCCCATCCCACAGTGTTATATCCCCATTCCACAGTGTTATATCCCCATCCCACAGCGTTATATCCCCATCCCACAGCGTTATATCCCCATCCCACAGTATTATATCCCCATCCCACAGTGTTATATCCCCATCCCACAGTGTTATATCCCCATCTCACAGTGTTATATCCCCATCCCACAGTGTTATATCCCCATCCCACAGTGTTATATCCCCATCTCACAGCGTTATATCCCCATCCCACAGCGTTATATCCCCATTCCCACAGTGTTATATCCCCGTCCCACAGTGTTATATCCCCATCCCACAGCGTTATATCCCCATCCCACAGTGTTATATCCCCATCTCACAGTGTTATATCCCCATCCCACAGTGTTATATCCCCAGCCCACAGTGTTATATCCCCGTCCCACAGTGTTATATCCCCGTCCCACAGTGTTATATCCCCATCTCACAGTGTTATATCCCCATCTCACAGTGTTATATCCCCATCCCACAGTGTTATATCCCCATCCCACAGTGTTATATCACCATCCCACAGCGTTATATCCCCATCCCACAGCGTTATATCCCCATCCCACAGTGTTATATCCCCATCCCACAGTATTATGTCCCCATCCCACAGTGTTATATCCCCATCCCACAGTGTTATATCCCCATCCCACAGCGTTATATCCCCATCCCACAGTGTTATATCCCCATCCCACAGTGTTATATCCCCATCCCGCAGCGTTATATCCCCATTCCCACAGCGTTCTCTCCCCGTCCCACAATGTTATATCCCCGTCCCAGTGTTATATCCCCATCTCACAGTGTTATATCCCCATCCCAGCGTTATATCCCCATCTCACAGCGTTATATCCCCATCCCACAGCGTTATATCCCCATCTCACAGCGTTATATCCCCATCTCACAGCGTTATATCCCCATTCCCACAGCATTATATCCCCATCCCACAGCGTTATATCCCCATCCCACAGCGTTATATCCCCATCCCACAGCGTTATATCCCCATCCCACAGTGTTATATCCCCGTCCCACAGTGTTATATCCCCGTCTCACAGCGTTATATCCCCATCCCACAGCGTTATATCCCCATCCCACAGTGTTATATCCCCATCCCACAGTGTTATATCCCCATCCCACAGTGTTATATCCCCGTCTCACATAGTTATATCCCCATCCCAGTGTTATATCCCCATCCCACAGTGTTATATCCCCATCCCACAGTATTATATCCCCATCCCACAGTGTTATATCCCCATTCCACAGTGTTATATCCCCATCCCACAGCGTTATATCCCCATCCCACAGTGTTATATCCCCATCCCACAGTGTTATATCCCCATCCCACAGTGTTATATCCCCATCTCACAGTGTTATATCCCCATCCCACAGTGTTATATCCCCGTCCCACAGTGTTATATCCCCGTCTCACAGTGTTATATCCCCGTCTCACAGTGTTATATCCCCATCCCACAGTGTTATATCCCCGTCTCACATAGTTATATCCCCATCTCACAGTGTTATATCCCCATCCCACAGTGTTATATCCCCATCTCACAGTGTTATATCCCCGTCTCACAGTGTTATATCCCCATCCCACAGTGTTATATCCCCGTCTCACATAGTTATATCCCCATCTCACAGTGTTATATCCCCATCTCACAGTGTTATATCCCCATCTCACAGTGTTATATCCCCATCCCACAGTGTTATATCCCCGTCCCACAGTGTTATATCCCCGTCCCACATTGTTATATCCCCGTCCCACAGTATTATATCCCCGTCTCACAGTGTTATATCCCCGTCTCACAGTGTTATATCCCCATCCCACAGTGTTATATCCCCGTCTCACATAGTTATATCCCCATCCCACAGTGTTATATCCCCATCCCACAGTGTTATATCCCCATCCCACAGTGTTATATCCCCATCTCACAGTGTTATATCCCCATCCCACAGTGTTATATCCCCATCTCACAGTGTTATATCCCCATCTCACAGTGTTATATCCCCATCCCACAGCGTTATATCCCCATCTCACAGCGTTATATCCCCATCCCACAGCGTTATATCCCCATCCCACAGCGTTTTCTCCCCATCTCACAGTGTTATATCCCCATCTCACAGTGTTATATCCCCATCCCACAGTGTTATATCCCCATCCCACAGTGTTATATCCCCATCTCACAGCGTTATATCCCCGTCCCACAGCGTTATATTCCCGTCTCACAGTGTTATATCCCCATCCCACAGCGTTATATCCCCATTCCCACAGTGTTATATCCCCGTCCCACAATGTTATATCCCCGTCCCAGTGTTATATCCCCATCTCACAGCGTTATATCCCCATCCCACAGTGTTATATCCCCATCTCACAGTGTTATATCCCCATCCCACAGCGTTATATCCCCATCCCACAGCGTTATATCCCCGTCCCACAGTGTTATATCCCCGTCCCACAGTGTTATATCCCCATCTCACAGTGTTATATCCCCATCCCACAGCGTTATATCCCCATCCCACAGCGTTATATCCCCATCCCACAGTGTTATATCCCCGTCTCACAGTGTTATATCCCCATCCCACAGTGTTATATCCCCATCCCACACTGTTATATCCCCATCTCACAGTGTTATATCCCCATCCCACAGTGTTATATCCCCGTCTCACATAGTTATATCAACATCCCAGTGTTATATCCCCATCCCACAGTGTTATATCCCCATCCCACAGTATTATATCCCCATCCCACAGTGTTATATCCCCATCTCACAGTGTAATATCCCCATCCCACAGTGTTATATCCCCGTCTCACATAGTTATATCCCCATCCCAGTGTTATATCCCCATCCCACAGTGTTATATCCCCATCCCACAGTGTTATATCCCCATCCCACAGCGTTATATCCCCATCCCAGAGTGTTATATCCACATCCCACAGTGTTAATTCCCCATCCCACAGCGTTATATCCCCATCCCACAGCGTTATATCCCCATCTCACAGTGTTATATCCCCATCCCACAGTGTTATATCCCCATCTCACAGTGTTATATCCCCATCCCACAGTGTTATATCCCCGTCCCACATTGTTATATCCCAGTCCCACAGTATTATATCCTCGTCTCACAGTGTTATATCCCCGTCTCACAGTGTTATATCCCCATCACACAGTGTTATATCCCCATCCCACAGAGTTATATCCCCGTCTCACATAGTTATATCCCCGTCTCACAGTGTTATATCCCCATCCCACAGTGTTATATCCCCATCTCACAGTGTTATATCCCCATCCCACAGTGTTATATCCCCATCCCACAGCGTTTTCTCCCCATCTCACAGTGTTATATCCCCATCTCACAGTGTTATATCCCCATCCCACAGTGTTATATCCCCATCCCACAGTGTTATATCCCCATCCCACAGTGTTATATCCCCATCTCACAGTGTTATATCCCCATCCCACGGTGTTATATCCCCATCCCACAGCGTTTTCTCTCCATCCCACAGTGTTATATCCCCATCCCACAGTGTTATATCCCCATCCCACAGTGTTATATCCCCATCCCACAGTGTTATATCCCCATCCCACAGTGTTATATCCCCATCTCACAGTGTTATATCCCCATCTCACAGTGTTATATCCCCATCCCACAGTGTTATATCCCCATCTCACAGTGTTATATCCCCATCTCACAGTGTTATATCCCCATCTCACAGTGTTATATCACCATCCCACAGCGTTATATCCCCATCCCACAGCGTTATATCCCCATCCCACAGTGTTATATCCCCATCTCACAGTGTTATATCCCCATCCCACAGTGTTATATCCCCATCCCACAGTGTTATATCCCCATCTCACAGTGTTATATCCCCATCCCACAGTGTTATATCCCCATCCCACAGTGTTATATCCCCGTCCCACAGTGTTATATCCCCGTCCCAGTGTTATATCCCCGTCTCACAGTGTTATATCCCCGTCCCACAATGTTATATCCCCGTCACAGTGTTATATCCCCATCTCATAGTGTTATATCCCCGTCTCACAGTGTTATATCCCCATCCCAGTGTTATATCACCATCCCACAGTGTTATATCCCCATCCCACAGTGTTATATCCCCGTCCCACAGTGTTATATCCCCGTCCCAGTGTTATATCCCCATCTCACAGTGTTATATCCCCGTCCCACAATGTTATATCCCCGTCACAGTGTTATATCCCCATCTCATAGTGTTATATCCCCATCTCACAGTGTTATATCCTCATCTCACAGTGTTATATCCACATCGCACAGCGTTATATCCCCATCCCACAGTGTTATATCCCCATCCCACAGTGTTATATCCCCATCTCACAGTGTTATATCCCCATCCCACAGTGTTATATCCCCATCCCACAGTGTTATATCCCCATCTCACAGTGTTATATCCCCGTCCCAGTGTAATATCCGCATCTCACAGTGTTATATCCCCGTCCCACAATGTTATATCCCCGTCCCAGTGTTATATCCCCATCTCATAGTGTTATATCCCCGTCTCACAGTGTTATATCCCCATGCCAGTGTTATATCCCCATCCCACAGTGTTATATCCCCATCTCACAGTGTTATATCCCCATCCCACAGTGTTATATCCCCGTCTCACATAGTTATATACCCATCCCAGTGTTATATCCCCATCCCACAGTGTTATATCCCCATCCCACAGTGTTATATCCCCGTCCCAGTGTTATATCCCCGTCTCACAGTGTTATATCCCCGTCCCACAGTGTTATATCCCCGTCACAGTGTTATATCCCCATCTCATAGTGTTATATCCCCGTCTCACAGTGTTATATCCCCATCCCAGTGTTATATCACCATCCCACAGTGTTATATCCCCATCCCACAGTGTTATATCCCCGTCTCACAGTGTTATATCCCCGTCCCAGTGTTATATCCCCATCCCACAGCGTTATATCCCCATCTCACAGTGTTATATCCCCATCTCACAGTGTTATATCCCCATCCCACAGTGTTATATCCCCATCTCACAGTGTTATATCCCCATCCCAGTGTTATATCCCCGTCTCACAGTGTTATATGCCCATCCCACAGTGTTATATCCCCATCCCTCAGTATTATATCCCCATCCCACAGTGTTATATCCCCATCCCACAGCGTTATATCCCCGTCCCACAGTGTTATATCCCCATCTCACAGTGTTATATCCCCATCTCACAGTGTTATATCCCCATCCCACAGTGTTATATCCCCATCCCACAGTGTTATATCCCCATCCCACAGTGTTATATCCCCATCTCACAGTGTTATATCCCCATCCCACAGTGTTATATCCCCATCCCACAGTGTTATATCCCCATCTCACAGTATTATATCCCCATCCCAGTGTTATATCCCCATCCCACAGTGTTATATCCCCATCCCACAGCGTTATATCCCCATCTCACAGTATTATATCCCCATCCCAGTGTTATATCCCCATCCCACAGAGTTATATCCCCATCCCACAGTGTTATATCCCCATCCCACAGTGTTATATCCCCATCCCAGTGTTATATCCCCATCTCACAGTGTTATATCCCCATCCCAGTGTTATATCCCCATCCCACAGTGTTATATCCCCATCCCACAGCGTTATATCACCATCTCACAGTATGATATCCCCATCCCAGTGTTATATCCCCATCCCACAGTGTTATATCCCCATCCCACAGTGTTATATCCCCATCCCAGTGTTATATCCCCATCCCACAGTGTTATATCCCCATCCCAGTGTTATATCCCCATCCCACAGCGTTATATCCCCATCTCACAGTATTATATCCCCATCCCAGTGTTATATCCCCATCCCACAGTGTTATATCCCCATCCCAGTGTTATATCCCCATCTCACAGTGTTATATCCCCATCCCACAGTGTTATATCCCCATCCCACAGTGTTATATCCCCATCCCACAGTGTTATATCCCCATCCCACAGTGTTATATCCCCATCTCACAGTGTTATATCCCCATCTCACAGTGTTATATCCCCATCCCACAGTGTTATATCCCCATCTCACAGTGTTATATCCCCATCTCACAGTGTTATATCACCATCCCACAGCGTTATATCCCCATCCCACAGCGTTATATCCCCATCCCACAGTGTTATATCCCCATCTCACAGTGTTATATCCCCATCCCACAGTGTTATATCCCCATCCCACAGTGTTATATCCCCATCTCACAGTGTTATATCCCCATCCCACAGTGTTATATCCCCATCCCACAGTGTTATATCCCCGTCCCACAGTGTTATATCCCCGTCCCAGTGTTATATCCCCGTCTCACAGTGTTATATCCCCGTCCCACAATGTTATATCCCCGTCACAGTGTTATATCCCCATCTCATAGTGTTATATCCCCGTCTCACAGTGTTATATCCCCATCCCAGTGTTATATCACCATCCCACAGTGTTATATCCCCATCCCACAGTGTTATGTCCCCGTCCCACAGTGTTATATCCCCGTCCCAGTGTTATATCCCCATCTCACAGTGTTATATCCCCGTCCCACAATGTTATATCCCCGTCACAGTGTTATATCCCCATCTCATAGTGTTATATCCCCATCTCACAGTGTTATATCCTCATCTCACAGTGTTATATCCACATCCCACAGCGTTATATCCCCATCCCACAGTGTTATATCCCCATCCCACAGTGTTATATCCCCATCTCACAGTGTTATATCCCCATCCCACAGTGTTATATCCCCATCCCACAGTGTTATATCCCCATCTCACAGTGTTATATCCCCGTCCCAGTGTAATATCCGCATCTCACAGTGTTATATCCCCGTCCCACAATGTTATATCCCCGTCCCAGTGTTATATCCCCATCTCATAGTGTTATATCCCCGTCTCACAGTGTTATATCCCCATGCCAGTGTTATATCCCCATCCCACAGTGTTATATCCCCATCTCACAGTGTTATATCCCCATCCCACAGTGTTATATCCCCGTCTCACATAGTTATATACCCATCCCAGTGTTATATCCCCATCCCACAGTGTTATATCCCCATCCCACAGTGTTATATCCCCGTCCCAGTGTTATATCCCCGTCTCACAGTGTTATATCCCCGTCCCACAGTGTTATATCCCCGTCACAGTGTTATATCCCCATCTCATAGTGTTATATCCCCGTCTCACAGTGTTATATCCCCATCCCAGTGTTATATCACCATCCCACAGTGTTATATCCCCATCCCACAGTGTTATATCCCCGTCTCACAGTGTTATACCCCGTCCCAGTGTTATATCCCCATCCCACAGCGTTATATCCCCATCTCACAGTGTTATATCCCCATCTCACAGTGTTATATCCCCATCCCACAGTGTTATATCCCCATCTCACAGTGTTATATCCCCATCCCAGTGTTATATCCCCGTCTCACAGTGTTATATGCCCATCCCACAGTGTTATATCCCCATCCCTCAGTATTATATCCCCATCCCACAGTGTTATATCCCCATCCCACAGTGTTATATCCCCATCTCACAGTGTTATATCCCCATCTCACAGTGTTATATCCCCATCCCACAGTGTTATATCCCCATCTCACAGTGTTATATCCCCATCCCAGTGTTATATCCCCGTCTCACAGTGTTATATGCCCATCCCACAGTGTTATATCCCCATCCCTCAGTATTATATCCCCATCCCACAGTGTTATATCCCCATCCCACAGTGTTATATCCCCATCCCACAGTGTTATATCCCCATCCCACAGTGTTATATCCCCATCCCACAGCGTTATATCCCCATCCCACAGCATTATATCCCCATCCCACAGCGTTATATCCCCATCCCACAGTGTTATATCCCCATCCCACAGTATTATGTCCCCATCCCACAGTGTTATATCCCCATCCCACAGTGTTATATCCCCATCCCACAGTGTTATATCCCCATCTCACAGTGTTATATCCCCATCTCACAGTGTTATATCCCCATCCCACAGTGTTATATCCCCATCTCACAGTGTTATATCCCCATTCCCACAGTGTTATATCCCCGTCCCACAGTGTTATATCCCCATCCCACAGCGTTATATCCCCATCTCACAGCGTTATATCCCCATCCCACAGTGTTATATCCCCATCTCACAGCGTTATATCCCCATCCCACAGCGTTATATCCCCATTCCCACAGTGTTATATCCCCGTCCCACAGTGTTATATCCCCATCTCACAGTGTTATATCCCCATCCCACAGTGTTATATCCCCATCCCACAGTGTTATATCCCCATCTCACAGTGTTATATCCCCATCTCACAGTGTTATATCCCCATCTCACAGTGTTATATTCCCATCTCACAGTGTTATATCCCCGTCCCACAGTGTTATATCCCCGTCCCACAGTGTTATATCCCCGTCCCACAGTATTATATCCCCGTCTCACAGTGTTATATCCCCGTCTCACAGTGTTATATCCCCATCCCACAGTGTTATATCCCCGTCTCACATAGTTATATCCCCATCTCACAGTGTTATATCCCCATCCCACAGTGTTATATCCCCATCCCACAGTGTTATATCCCCATCCCACAGTGTTATATCCCCATCTCACAGTGTTATATCCCCATCTCACAGTGTTATATCCCCATCCCACAGCGTTATATCCCCATCTCACAGCGTTATATCCCCATCCCACAGCGTTATATCCCCATCCCACAGCGTTATATCCCCATCCCACAGCGTTTTCTCCCCATCTCACAGTGTTATATCCCCATCTCACAGTGTTATATCCCCATCCCACAGTGTTATATCCCCATCCCACAGTGTTATATCCCCATCTCACAGCGTTATATCCCCGTCCCACAGCGTTATATCCCCGTCTCACAGTGTTATATCCCCATCCCACAGCGTTATATCCCCATTCCCACAGTGTTATATCCCCGTCCCACAATGTTATATCCCCGTCCCAGTGTCATATCCCCATCTCACAGCGTTATATCCCCATCCCACAGTGTTATATCCCCATCTCACAGTGTTATATCCCCATCTCACAGCGTTATATCCCCATCCCACAGCGTTATATCCCCATCCCACAGCGTTATATCCCCGTCCCACAGTGTTATATCCCCGTCCCACAGTGTTATATCCCCATCTCACAGCGTTATATCCCCATCCCACAGTGTTATATCCCCATCTCACAGCGTTATATCCCCATCTCACAGCGTTATATCCCCATCCCACAGCGTTATATCCCCATCCCACAGCGTTATATCCCCGTCCCACAGTGTTATATCCCCGTCCCACAGTGTTATATCCCCATCTCACAGCGTTATATCCCCATCCCACAGCGTTATATCCCCATCCCACAGTGTTATATCCCCGTCTCACAGTGTTATATCCCCATCCCACAGTGTTATATCCCCATCCCACACTGTTATATCCCCATCTCACAGTGTTATATCCCCATCCCACAGTGTTATATCCCCGTCTCACATAGTTATATCAACATCCCAGTGTTATATCCCCATCCCACAGTGTTATATCCCCATCCCACAGTATTATATCCCCATCCCACAGTGTTATATCCCCATCTCACAGTGTAATATCCCCATCCCACAGTGTTATATCCCCGTCTCACATAGTTATATCCCCATCCCAGTGTTATATCCCCATCGCACAGTGTTATATCCCCATCCCACAGTGTTATATCCCCATCCCACAGCGTTATATCCCCATCCCAGAGTGTTATATCCCCATCCCACAGTGTTAATTCCCTATCCCACAGCGTTATATCCCCATCCCACAGCGTTATATCCCCATCTCACAGTGTTATATCCCCATCCCACAGTGTTATATCCCCATCTCACAGTGTTATATCCCCATCCCACAGTGTTATATCCCCGTCCCACATTGTTATATCCCCGTCCCACAGTATTATATCCCCGTCTCACAGTGTTATATCCCCGTCTCACAGTGTTATATCCCCGTCTCACAGTGTTATATCCCCATCCCACAGAGTTATATCCCCGTCTCACATAGTTATATCCCCGTCTCACAGTGTTATATCCCCATCCCACAGTGTTATATCCCCATCTCACAGTGTTATATCCCCATCCCACAGTGTTATATCCCCATCCCACAGTGTTATATTCCCATCCCACAGTGTTATATCCCCATCCCACAGCGTTTTCTCCCCATCTCACAGTGTTATATCCCCATCTCACAGTGTTATATCCCCATCCCACAGTGTTATATCCCCATCCCACAGTGTTATATCCCCATCTCACAGTGTTATATCCCCATCCCACGGTGTTATATCCCCATCCCACAACGTTATATCCCCATCTCACAGCGTTATATCCCCATCCCACAGCGTTTTCTCCCCATCTCACAGTGTTATATCCCCATCTCACAGTGTTATATCCCCATCCCACAGTGTTATATCCCCATCCCACAGTGTTATATCCCCATCTCACAGCGTTATATCCCCGTCCCACAGCGTTATATCCCCGTCTCACAGAGTTATATCCCCATCGCACAGTGTTATATCCCCATCTCACAGTGTTATATCCCCATCCCAGCGTTATATCCCCATCTCACAGTGTTATATCCCCATCCCACAGTGTTATATCCCCATCACACAATGTTATATCCCCATCCCACAGTGTTATATCCCCATCTCACAGTGTTATATCCCCATCTCACATAGTTATATCCCCATCCCAGTGTTATATCCCCGTCTCACAGTGTTATATCCCCATCTCACAGCGTTATATCCCCATCCCACAGCGTTATATCCCCGTCCCACAGCGTTATATCCCCGTCCCACAGCGTTATATCCCCGTCCCACAGTGTTATATCCCCATCTCACAGTGTTATATCCCCATCCCACAGCGTTATATCCCCATCCCACAGCGTTATATCCCCATCCCACAGCGTTATATCCCCATCCCACAGCGTTATATCCCCATCACACAATGTTATATCCCCATCCCACAGTGTTATATCCCCATCCCACAGTGTTATATCCCCGTCCCACAGTGTTATATCCCCATCTCACAGCGTTATATCCCCATCCCACAGTGTTATATCCCCATCCCACAGCGTTATATCCCCATCCGACAGCGTTATATCCCCATCCCACAGTGTTATATCCCCATCCCACAGTGTTATATCCCCATCTCAAAGTGTTATATCCCCATCTCACAGTGTTATATCCCCATCTCACAGTGTTATATCCCCATCTCACAATGTTATATCCCCATCCCACAGTGTTATATCCCCATCCCACAGTGTTATATCCCCGTCCCACAATGTTATAATCCCGTCCCACAGTGTTATATCCCCATCCCACAGTGTTATATCCCCATCCCACAGCGTTATATCCCCATTCCCACAGTGTTATATCCCCATCCCACAGTGTTATATCCCCATCTCACAGTGTTATATCCCCATCCCACAGTGTTATATCCCCATCCCAGTGTTATGTCCCCCTCCCACAGTGTTATATCCCCATCCCACAGTGTTATATACCCATCCCACAGTGTTATATCCCCGTCCCACAGTGTTATATCCCCAGCTCACAGTGTTATATCCCCATCCCACAGTGTTATATCCCCATCCCACAGTGTTATATCCCCATCCCACAGTGTTATATCCCCATCCCACAGTGTTATGTCCCCAGCTCACAGAGTTATATCCCCATCTCACAGTGTTATATCCCCATCCCACAGTATTATATCCCCATCCCACAGTGTTATATCCCCATCCCACAGTGTTATATCCCCATCTCACAGTGTTATATCCCCATCCCACAGTGTTATATCCCCATCCCAGTGTTATATCCCCATCCCACAGTGTTATATACCCATCCCACAGTGTTATATCCCCGTCCCACAGTGTTATATCCCCAGCTCACAGTGTTATATCCCCATCCCACAGTGTTATATCCCCATCCCACAGTGTTATATCCCCATCCCACAGTGTTATGTCCCCAGCTCACAGAGTTATATCCCCATCCCACAGTATTATATCCCCATCCCACAGTGTTATATCCCCATCCCACAGTGTTATATCCCAGTCCCACAGTGTTATATCCCCGTCTCACAGTGTTATATCCCCGTCTCACAGTGTTATATCCCCGTCTCACAGTGTTATATCCCCGTCTCAGAGTGTTATATCCCCATCCCAGTGTTATATCCCCGTCTCAGTGTTATATCCCCATCCCACAGTGTTATATCCCCGTCTCACAGTGTTATATCCCCATCCCACAGTGTTATATCCCCATCCCACAGTGTTATATCCCTATCTCACAGTGTTATATCCCCATCCCACAGTGTTATATCCCCATCCTACAGTGTTATAGCCCCATCTCACAGTGTTATATCCCCATCCCAGTGTTATATCCCCATCCCACAGTGTTATATCCCCATCCCACAGTGTTATATCCCCATCCCACAGTGTTATATCCCCGTCCCACAGTGTTATATCCCCAGCTCACAGTGTTATATCCCTATCCCACAGTGTTATATCCCCATCCCACAGTGTTATATCCCCAGCTCACAGTGTTATATCCCCATCCCACAGTGTTATATCCCCATCCCAGTGTTATATCCCCATCCCACAGTGTTATATCCCCATCCCACAGTGTTATATCCCCATCTCACAGTGTTATATCCCCGTCTCACAGTGTTATATCCCCATCTCACAGTGTTATATCCCCGTCCCACAGTGTTATATCCCCAGCTCACAGTGTTATATCCCTATCCCACAGTGTTATATCCCCATCCCACAGTGTTATATCCCCGTCTCACAGTGTTATATCCCCATCTCACAGTGTTATATCCCCGTCTCACAGTGTTATATCCCCATCTCACAGTGTTATATCCCCGTCCCACAGTGTTATATCCCCAGCTCACAGTGTTATATCCCCATCCCACAGTGTTATATCCCCATCCCAGTGTTATATCCCCGCCTCACAATGTTATATCCCCGTCCCACAGTGTTATATCCCCATCTCACAGTGTTATATCCCCGTCTCACAGTGTTATATCCCCGTCTCTCAATGTTATATCCCCGTCTCACAGCGTTATATCCCCATCCCACAGCGTTATATCCCCATCCCACAGCGTTATATCCCCATCCCACAGTGTTATATCCCCATCCCACAGTGTTATATCCCCATCCCACAGTGTTATATCCCCGTCTCACATAGTTATATCCCCATCCCAGTGTTATATCCCCATCCCACAGTGTTATATCCCCATCCCACAGTATTATATCCCCATCCCACAGTGTTATATCCCCATTCCACAGTGTTATATCCCCATCCCACAGCGTTATATCCCCATCCCACAGCGTTATATCCCCATCCCACAGTGTTATATCCCCATCCCACAGTGTTATATCCCCATCCCACAGTGTTATATCCCCATCCCACAGCGTTATATCCCCATCCCACAATGTTATATCCCCATCCCACAGTGTTATATCCCCATCTCACAGTGTTATATCCCCATCCCACAGTGTTATATCCCCGTCCCACAGTGTTATATCCCCGTCTCACAGTTTTATATCCCCGTCTCACAGTGTTATATCCCCATCCCACAGTGTTATATCCCCGTCTCACATAGTTATATCCCCATCTCACAGTGTTATATCCCCATCCCACAGTGTTATATCCCCATCTCACAGTGTTATATCCCCGTCTCACAGTGTTATATCCCCATCCCACAGTGTTATATCCCCGTCTCACATAGTTATATCCCCATCTCACAGTGTTATATCCCCATCTCACAGTGTTATATCCCCATCTCACAGTGTTATATCCCCGTCCCACAGTGTTATATCCCCGTCCCACAGTGTTATATCCCCGTCCCACAGTATTATATCCCCGTCTCACAGTGTTATATCCCCGTCTCACAGTGTTATATCCCCATCCCACAGTGTTATATCCCCGTCTCACATAGTTATATCCCCATCTCACAGTGTTATATCCCCATCCCACAGTGTTATATCCCCATCCCACAGTGTTATATCCCCATCCCACAGTGTTATATCCCCATCTCACAGTGTTATATCCCCATCCCACAGTGTTATATCCCCATCTCACAGTGTTATATCCCCATCTCACAGTGTTATATCCCCATCCCACAGCGTTATATCCCCATCTCACAGCGTTATATCCCCATCCCACAGCGTTATATCCCCATCCCACAGCGTTTTCTCCCCATCTCACAGTGTTATATCCCCATCTCACAGTGTTATATCCCCATCCCACAGTGTTATATCCCCATCCCACAGTGTTATATCCCCATCTCACAGCGTTATATCCCCGTCCCACAGCGTTATATCCCCGTCTCACAGTGTTATATCCCCATCCCACAGCGTTATATCCCCATTCCCACAGTGTTATATCCCCGTCCCACAATGTTATATCCCCGTCCCAGTGTTATATCCCCATCTCACAGCGTTATATCCCCATCCCACAGTGTTATATCCCCATCTCACAGTGTTATATCCCCATCCCACAGCGTTATATCCCCATCCCACAGCGTTATATCCCCATCCCACAGCGTTATATCCCCGTCCCACAGTGTTATATCCCCGTCCCACAGTGTTATATCCCCATCTCACAGCGTTATATCCCCATCCCACAGTGTTATATCTCCATCTCACAGTGTTATATCCCCATCTCACAGCGTTATATCCCCATCCCACAGCGTTATATCCCCATCCCACAGCGTTATATCCCCGTCCCACAGTGTTATATCCCCGTCCCACAGTGTTATATCCCCATCTCACAGTGTTATATCCCCATCCCACAGCGTTATATCCCCATCCCACAGTGTTATATCCCCGTCTCACAGTGTTATATCCCCATCCCACAGTGTTATATCCCCATCCCACAGTGTTATATCCCCATCTCACAGTGTTATATCCCCATCCCACAGTGTTATATCCCCATCTCACATAGTTATATCAACATCCCAGTGTTATATCCCCATCCCACAGTGTTATATCCCCATCCCACAGTATTATATCCCCATCCCACAGTGTTATATCCCCATCTCACAGTGTAATATCCCCATCCCACAGTGTTATATCCCCGTCTCACATAGTTATATCCCCATCCCAGTGTTATATCCCCATCCCACAGTGTTATATCCCCATCCCACAGTGTTATATCCCCATCCCACAGCGTTATATCCCCATCCCAGAGTGTTATATCCCCATCCCACAGTGTTAATTCCCTATCCCACAGCGTTATATCCCCATCCCACAGCGTTATATCCCCATCTCACAGTGTTATATCCCCATCTCACAGTGTTATATCCCCATCCCACAGTGTTATATCCCCGTCCCACATTGTTATATCCCCATCCCACAGTATTATATCCCCGTCTCACAGTGTTATATCCCCGTCTCACAGTGTTATATCCCCATCCCACAGAGTTATGTCCCCGTCTCACATAGTTATATCCCCGTCTCACAGTGTTATATCCCCATCCCACAGTGTTATATCCCCATCTCACAGTGTTATATCCCCATCCCACAGTGTTATATCCCCATCCCACAGTGTTATATCCCCATCCCACAGTGTTATATCCCCATCCCACAGCGTTTTCTCCCCATCTCACAGTGTTATATCCCCATCTCACAGTGTTATATCCCCATCCCACAGTGTTATATCCCCATCCCACAGTGTTATATCCCCATCTCACAGTGTTATATCCCCATCCCACGGTGTTATATCCCCATCCCACAGCGTTATATCCCCATCTCACAGCGTTATATCCCCATCCCACAGCGTTTTCTCCCCATCTCACAGTGTTATATCCCCATCTCACAGTGTTATATCCCCATCCCACAGTGTTATATCCCCATCCCACAGTGTTATATCCCCATCTCACAGTGTTATATCCCCGTCCCACAGCGTTATATCCCCGTCTCACAGAGTTATATCCCCATCCCACAGTGTTATATCCCCATCTCACAGTGTTATATCCCCATCCCAGCGTTATATCCCCATCTCACAGTGTTATATCCCCATCCCACAGTGTTATATCCCCATCACACAATGTTATATCCCCATCCCACAGTGTTATATCCCCATCTCACAGTGTTATATCCCCATCTCACATAGTTATATCCCCATCCCAGTGTTATATCCCCGTCTCACAGTGTTATATCCCCATCTCACAGCGTTATATCCCCATCCCACAGCGTTATATCCCCGTCCCACAGCGTTATATCCCCGTCCCACAGTGTTATATCCCCATCTCACAGTGTTATATCCCCATCCCACAGCGTTATATCCCCATCCCACAGCGTTATATCCCCATCCCACAGCGTTATATCCCCATCCCACAGCGTTATATCCCCATCACACAATGTTATATCCCCATCCCACAGTGTTATATCCCCGTCCCACAGTGTTATATCCCCGTCCCACAGTGTTATATCCCCATCTCACAGCGTTATATCCCCATCCCACAGTGTTATATCCCCATCCCACAGCGTTATATCCCCATCCGACAGCGTTATATCCCCATCCCACAGTGTTATATCCCCATCCCACAGTGTTATATCCCCATCTCACAGTGTTATATCCCCATCTCACAGTGTTATATCCCCATCCCACAGTGTTATATCCCCATCTCACAATGTTATATCCCCATCCCACAGTGTTATATCCCCATCCCACAGTGTTATATCCCCATCCCACAGCGTTATATCCCCATCCCACAGTGTTATATCCCCATCCCACAGTGTTATATCCCCATCCCACAGTGTTATATCCCCATCTCACAGTGTTATATCCCCGTCCCACAGCGTTATATCCCCGTCTCACAGAGTTATATCCCCATCCCACAGTGTTATATCCCCATCTCACAGTGTTATATCCCCATCCCAGCGTTATATCCCCATCTCACAGTGTTATATCCCCATCCCACAGTGTTATATCCCCATCACACAGTGTTATATCCCCATCCCACAGTGTTATATCCCCATCTCACAGTGTTATATCCCCATCTCACATAGTTATATCCCCATCCCAGTGTTATATCCCCGTCTCACAGTGTTATATCCCCATCTCACAGCGTTATATCCCCATCCCACAGCGTTATATCCCCGTCCCACAGCGTTATATCCCCGTCCCACAGTGTTATATCCCCATCTCACAGTGTTATATCCCCATCCCACAGCGTTATATCCCCATCCCACAGCGTTATATCCCCATCCCACAGCGTTATATCCCCATCCCACAGCGTTATATCCCCATCACACAATGTTATATCCCCATCCCACAGTGTTATATCCCCGTCCCACAGTGTTATATCCCCGTCCCACAGTGTTATATCCCCATCTCACAGCGTTATATCCCCATCCCACAGTGTTATATCCCCATCCCACAGCGTTATATCCCCATCCGACAGCGTTATATCCCCATCCCACAGTGTTATATCCCCATCCCACAGTGTTATATCCCCATCTCACAGTGTTATATCCCCATCTCACAGTGTTATATCCCCATCCCACAGTGTTATATCCCCATCTCACAATGTTATATCCCCATCCCACAGTGTTATATCCCCATCCCACAGTGTTATATCCCCATCCCACAGCGTTATATCCCCATCCCACAGTGTTATATCCCCATCCCACAGTGTTATATCCCCATCCCACAGCGTTATATCCCCATTCCCACAGTGTTATATCCCCATCCCACAGTGTTATATCCCCATCTCACAGTGTTATATCCCCGTCCCACAGTGTTATATCCCCAGCTCACAGTGTTATATCCCCATCCCACAGTGTTATATCCCCATCCCACAGTGTTATATCCCCATCCCACAGTGTTATGTCCCCAGCTCACAGAGTTATATCCCCATCCCACAGTATTATATCCCCATCCCACAGTGTTATATCCCCATCCCACAGTGTTATATCCCAGTCCCACAGTGTTATATCCCCGTCTCACAGTGTTATATCCCCGTCTCACAGTGTTATATCCCCGTCTCACAGTGTTATATCCCCGTCTCAGAGTGTTATATCCCCATCCCAGTGTTATATCCCCGTCTCAGTGTTATATCCCCATCCCACAGTGTTTTATCCCCGTCTCACAGTGTTATATCCCCATCCCACAGTGTTATATCCCCATCCCACAGTGTTATATCCCTATCTCACAGTGTTATATCCCCATCCCACAGTGTTATATCCCCATCCTACAGTGTTATAGCCCCATCTCACAGTGTTATATCCCCATCCCAGTGTTATATCCCCATCCCACAGTGTTATATCCCCATCCCACAGTGTTATATCCCCATCCCACAGTGTTATATCCCCGTCCCACAGTGTTATATCCCCAGCTCACAGTGTTATATCCCTATCCCACAGTGTTATATCCCCATCCCACAGTGTTATATCCCCAGCTCACAGTGTTATATCCCCATCCCACAGTGTTATATCCCCATCCCAGTGTTATATCCCCATCCCACAGTGTTATATCCCCATCCCACAGTGTTATATCCCCATCTCACAGTGTTATATCCCCGTCTCACAGTGTTATATCCCCATCTCACAGTGTTATATCCCCATCTCACAGTGTTATATCCCCGTCCCACAGTGTTATATCCCCAGCTCACAGTGTTATATCCCTATCCCACAGTGTTATATCCCCATCCCACAGTGTTATATCCCCGTCTCACAGTGTTATATCCCCATCTCACAGTGTTATATCCCCGTCTCACAGTGTTATATCCCCATCTCACAGTGTTATATCCCCGTCCCACAGTGTTATATCCCCAGCTCACAGTGTTATATCCCCATCCCACAGTGTTATATCCCCATCCCAGTGTTATATCCCCGTCTCACAGTGTTATATCCCCGTCCCACAGTGTTATATCCCCATCTCACAGTGTTATATCCCCGTCTCACAGTGTTATATCCCCGTCTCTCAATGTTATATCCCCGTCCCACAGTGTTATATCCCCATCTCACAGTGTTATATCCCCGTCTCACAGTGTTATATCCCCGTCTCTCAATGTTATATCCCCGTCTCACAGTGTTATATCCCCGTCCCACAGTGTTATATCCCCGTCTCACAATGTTATATCCCCGTCTCACAGTGTTATATCCCCGTCTCTCAATGTTATATCCCCGTCCCACAGTGTTATATCCCCATCTCACAGTGTTATATCCCCGTCCCACAGTGTTATATCCCCGTCCCACAGTATTATATCCCCATCTCACAGTGTTATATCCCCGTCCCACAGTGTTATATCCCCGTCTCACATAGTTATATCCCCATCTCACAGTGTTATATCCCCATCTCACAGTGTTATATCCCCGTCCCACAGTGTTATATCCCCGTCTCACATAGTTATATCCCCATCTCACAGTGTTATATCCCCATCCCACACTGTTATATCCCCATCCCACAGTGTTATATCCCCGTCCCACAGTGTTATATCCCCGTCTCACATAGTTATATCCCCGTCTCACAGTGTTATATCCCCATCCCACAGTGTTATATCCCCATCCCACAGTGTTATATCCCCATCTCACAGTGTTATATCCCCATCCCACAGTGTTATATCCCCATCCCACAGTGTTATATCCCCATCTCACAGTGTTATATCCCCATCTCACAGTGTTATATCCCCATCCCACAGTGTTATATCCCCATCTCACAGTGTTATATCCCCGTCCCACAGTGTTATATCCCCATCCCACAGTGTTATATCCCCATCTCACAGTGTTATATCCCCGTCCCACAGTGTTATATCCCCATCCCACAGTGTTATATCCCCATCCCACAGTGTTATATCCCCGTCCCAGTGTTATATCCCCATCTCACAGTGTTATATCCCCGTCCCACAATGTTATATCCCCGTCCCAGTGTTATATCCCCATCTCATCGTGTTATATCCCCGTCTCACAGTGTTATATCACCATCCCAGTGTTATATCCCCATCCCACAGTGTTATATCCCCATCCCACAGTGTTATATCCCCATCTCACAGTGTTATATCCCCATCCCAGTGTTATATCCCCATCCCACAGTGTTATATCCCCGTCTCACAGTGTTATATCCCCATCCCAGTTATATATCCCCGTCCCAGTGTTATATCCCCATCCCACAGTGTTATATCCCCATCCCACAGTGTTATATCCCCGTCCCACAATGTTATAATCCCGTCCCAGTGTTATATCCCCATCTCATAGTGTTATATCCCCGTCTCACAGTGTTATATCCCCATCCCAGTGTTATATCCCCATCCCACAGTGTTATATCCCCATCTCACAGTGTTATATCCCCATCCCACAGTGTTATATCCCCGTCTCACATAGTTATATCCCCATCTCACAGTGTTATATCCCCATCTCACAGTGTTATATCCCCGTCCCACAGCGTTATATCCCCGTCCCACAGCGTTATATCCCCGTCCCACAGTGTTATATCCCCGTCCCACAGTGTTATATCCCCATCCCACAGTGTTATATCCCCATCCCACAGTGTTATATCCCCATCCCAGTGTTATATCCCCATCTCAGTGTTATATCCCCATCCCACAGTGTTATATCCCCATCTCACAGTGTTATATCCCCATCTCACAGTGTTATATCCCCATCCCACAGTGTTATATCCCCATCCCACAGTGTTATATCCCCATCCCACAGTGTTATATCCCGATCTCACAGTGTTATATCCCCATCCCACAGTGTTATATCTCCATCTCACAGTGTTATAGCCCCATCCCACAGTGTTATATCCCCATCTCACAGTGTTATATCCCCATCCCACAGTGTTATATCCCCATCCCACAGTGTTATATCCCCATCCCAGTGTTATATCCCCGTCTCAGTGTTATATCCCCATCCCACTGTGTTATATCCCCGTCTCACAGTGTTATATCCCCGTCTCACAGTGTTATATCCCCATCCGACATTGTTATATCCCCATCCCACAGTGTTATATCCCCATCTCACAGTGTTATATCCCCGTCCCACAGTGTTATATCCCCAGCTCACAGTGTTATATCCCCATCCCACAGTGTTATATCCCCATCCCAGTGTTATATCCCCATCCCACAGTGTTATATCCCCATCCCACAGTGTTATATCCCCATCTCACAGTGTTATATCCCCATCTCACAGTGTTATATCCCCATCTCACAGTGTTATATCCCCGTCTCACAATGTTATATCCCGGTCCCACAGTGTTATATCCCCATCTCACAGTGTTATATCCCCATCTCACAGTGTTATATCCCCATCCCACAGTGTTATATCCCCATCTCACAGTGTAATATCCCCATCTCACAGTGTTATATCCCCATCCCACAGTGTTATATCCCCATCTCACAGTGTTATATCCCCATCCCACAGAGTTATATCCCCATCTCACAGTGTTATATCCCCATCTCACAGTGTTATATCCCCATCCCACAGTGTTATATCCCCGTCTCACAATGTTATATCCCCGTCCCACAGTGTTATATCCCCGTCTCACAGTGTTATATCCCCATCTCACAGTGTTATATCCCCATCCCACAGTGTTATATCCCCGTCTCACAGTGTTATATCCCCGTCTCACAGTGTTATATCCCCGTCCCACAGTGTTATATCCCCGTCCCACAGTGTTATATCCCCGTCTCACATAGTTATATCCCCATCTCACAGTGTTATATCCCCATCTCACAGTGTTATATCCCCATCCCACAGTGTTATATCCCCATCCGACAGTGTTATATCCCCGTCTCACATAGTTATATCCCCATCTCACAGTGTTATATCCCCATCCCACAGTGTTATATCCCCATCCCACAGTGTTAGATCCCCGTCTCACATAGTTATATCCCCATCTCACAGTGTTATATCCCCATCTCACAGTGTTATATCCCCATCCCACAGTGTTATATCCCCGTCTCACATAGTTATATCCCCGTCCCACAGTGTTATATCCCCGTCCCACAGTGTTATATCCCCGTCCCACAGTGTTATATCCCCGTCCCACAGTGTTATATCCCCGTCTCACATAGTTATATCCCCATCTCACAGTGTTATATCCCCATCTCACAGTGTTATATCCCCATCCCACAGTGTTATATCCCCGTCTCACATAGTTATATCCCCATCCGACAGTGTTATATCCCCATCCCACAGTGTTATATCCCCATCCCACAGTGTTATATCCCCGTCCCACAGTGTTATATCCCCGTCTCACATAGTTATATCCCCATCTCACAGTGTTATATCCCCATCTCACAGTGTTATATCCCCATCCCACAGTGTTATATCCCCGTCTCACATAGTTATATCCCCATCTCACAGTGTTATATCCCCATCCCAGTGTTATATCCCCATCCCACAGTGTTATATCCCCGTCCCACAGTGTTATATCCCCGTCTCACATAGTTATATCCCCATCTCACAGTGTTATATCCCCATCTCACAGTGTTATATCCCCGTCCCACAGTGTTATATCCCCGTCTCACATAGTTATATCCCCATCTCACAGTGTTATATCCCCATCCCACAGTGTTATATCCCCATCTCACAGTGTTATATCCCCATCCCACAGTGTTATATCCCCATCACACAATGTTATATCCCCGTCTCACATAGTTATATCCCCGTCCCACAGTGTTATATCCCCGTCCCACAGTGTTATATCCCCGTCCCACAGTGTTATATCCCCGTCCCACAGTGTTATATCCCCGTCTCACATAGTTATATCCCCATCTCACAGTGTTATATCCCCATCTCACAGTGTTATATCCCCATCCCACAGTGTTATATCCCCGTCTCACATAGTTATATCCCCATCCGACAGTGTTATATCCCCATCCCACAGTGTTATATCCCCATCCCACAGTGTTATATCCCCATCCGACAGTGTTATATCCCCGTCTCACATAGTTATATCCCCATCTCACAGTGTTATATCCCCATCCCACAGTGTTATATCCCCATCCCACAGTGTTAGATCCCCGTCTCACATAGTTATATCCCCATCTCACAGTGTTATATCCCCATCTCACAGTGTTATATCCCCATCCCACAGTGTTATATCCCCGTCTCACATAGTTATATCCCCGTCCCACAGTGTTATATCCCCGTCCCACAGTGTTATATCCCCGTCCCACAGTGTTATATCCCCGTCCCACAGTGTTATATCCCCGTCTCACATAGTTATATCCCCATCTCACAGTGTTATATCCCCATCTCACAGTGTTATATCCCCATCCCACAGTGTTATATCCCCGTCTCACATAGTTATATCCCCATCCGACAGTGTTATATCCCCATCCCACAGTGTTATATCCCCATCCCACAGTGTTATATCCCCGTCCCACAGTGTTATATCCCCGTCTCACATAGTTATATCCCCGTCTCACATAGTTATATCCCCATCTCACAGTGTTATATCCCCATCCCAGTGTTATATCCCCATCCCACAGTGTTATATCCCCGTCCCACAGTGTTATATCCCCGTCTCACATAGTTATATCCCCATCTCACATAGTTATATCCCCATCTCACAGTGTTATATCCCCATCTCACAGTGTTATATCCCCATCCCAGCGTTATATCCCCATCTCACAGTGTTATATCCCCATCCCACAGTGTTATATCCCCATCACACAATGTTATATCCCCATCCCACAGTGTTATATCCCCATCTCACAGTGTTATATCCCCATCTCACATAGTTATATCCCCATCCCAGTGTTATATCCCCGTCTCACAGTGTTATATCCCCATCTCACAGCGTTATATCCCCATCCCACAGCGTTATATCCCCGTCCCACAGCGTTATATCCCCGTCCCACAGTGTTATATCCCCATCTCACAGTGTTATATCCCCATCCCACAGCGTTATATCCCCATCCCACAGCGTTATATCCCCATCCCACAGCGTTATATCCCCATCCCACAGTGTTATATCCCCATCACACAGTGTTATATCCCCATCCCACAGTGTTATATCCCCGTCCCACAGTGTTATATCCCCGTCCCACAGTGTTATATCCCCATCTCACAGCGTTATATCCCCATCCCACAGTGTTATATCCCCATCCCACAGCGTTATATCCCCATCCGACAGCGTTATATCCCCATCCCACAGTGTTATATCCCCATCCCACAGTGTTATATCCCCATCTCACAGTGTTATATCCCCATCTCACAGTGTTATATCCCCATCCCACAGTGTTATATCCCCATCTCACAATGTTATATCCCCATCCCACAGTGTTATATCCCCATCCCACAGTGTTATATCCCCATCCCACAGCGTTATATCCCCATCCCACAGTGTTATATCCCCATCCCACAGTGTTATATCCCCATCCCACAGTGTTATATCCCCATCTCACAGTGTTATATCCCCGTCCCACAGCGTTATATCCCCGTCTCACAGAGTTATATCCCCATCCCACAGTGTTATATCCCCATCTCACAGTGTTATATCCCCATCCCAGCGTTATATCCCCATCTCACAGTGTTATATCCCCATCCCACAGTGTTATATCCCCATCACACAATGTTATATCCCCATCCCACAGTGTTATATCCCCATCTCACAGTGTTATATCCCCATCTCACATAGTTATATCCCCATCCCAGTGTTATATCCCCGTCTCACAGTGTTATATCCCCATCTCACAGCGTTATATCCCCGTCCCACAGCGTTATATCCCCGTCCCACAGCGTTATATCCCCGTCCCACAGTGTTATATCCCCATCTCACAGTGTTATATCCCCATCCCACAGCGTTATATCCCCATCCCACAGCGTTATATCCCCATCCCACAGCGTTATATCCCCATCCCACAGCGTTATATCCCCATCACACAATGTTATATCCCCATCCCACAGTGTTATATCCCCATCACACAATGTTATATCCCCATCCCACAGTGTTATATCCCCGTCCCACAGTGTTATATCCCCGTCCCACAGTGTTATATCCCCATCTCACAGCGTTATATCCCCATCCCACAGTGTTATATCCCCATCCCACAGCGTTATATCCCCATCCGACAGCGTTATATCCCCATCCCACAGTGTTATATCCCCATCCCACAGTGTTATATCCCCATCTCACAGTGTTATATCCCCATCTCACAGTGTTATATCCCCATCCCACAGTGTTATATCCCCATCTCACAATGTTATATCCCCATCCCACAGTGTTATATCCCCATCCCACAGTGTTATATCCCCATCCCACAGCGTTATATCCCCATCCCACAGTGTTATATCCCCATCCCACAGTGTTATATCCCCATCCCACAGCGTTATATCCCCATTCCCACAGTGTTATATCCCCATCCCACAGTGTTATATCCCCATCTCACAGTGTTATATCCCCGTCCCACAGTGTTATATCCCCAGCTCACAGTGTTATATCCCCATCCCACAGTGTTATATCCCCATCCCACAGTGTTATATCCCCATCCCACAGTGTTATGTCCCCAGCTCACAGAGTTATATCCCCATCCCACAGTATTATATCCCCATCCCACAGTGTTATATCCCCATCCCACAGTGTTATATCCCAGTCCCACAGTGTTATATCCCCGTCTCACAGTGTTATATCCCCGTCTCACAGTGTTATATCCCCGTCTCACAGTGTTATATCCCCGTCTCAGAGTGTTATATCCCCATCCCAGTGTTATATCCCCGTCTCAGTGTTATATCCCCATCCCACAGTGTTTTATCCCCGTCTCACAGTGTTATATCCCCATCCCACAGTGTTATATCCCCATCCCACAGTGTTATATCCCTATCTCACAGTGTTATATCCCCATCCCACAGTGTTATATCCCCATCCTACAGTGTTATAGCCCCATCTCACAGTGTTATATCCCCATCCCAGTGTTATATCCCCATCCCACAGTGTTATATCCCCATCCCACAGTGTTATATCCCCATCCCACAGTGTTATATCCCCGTCCCACAGTGTTATATCCCCAGCCCACAGTGTTATATCCCTATCCCACAGTGTTATATCCCCATCCCACAGTGTTATATCCCCATCTCACAGTGTTATATCCCCATCCCACAGTGTTATATCCCCATCCCAGTGTTATATCCCCATCCCACAGTGTTATATCCCCATCCCACAGTGTTATATCCCCATCTCACAGTGTTATATCCCCGTCTCACAGTGTTATATCCCCATCTCACAGTGTTATATCCCCATCTCACAGTGTTATATCCCCGTCCCACAGTGTTATATCCCCAGCTCACAGTGTTATATCCCTATCCCACAGTGTTATATCCCCATCCCACAGTGTTATATCCCCGTCTCACAGTGTTATATCCCCATCTCACAGTGTTATATCCCCGTCTCACAGTGTTATATCCCCATCTCACAGTGTTATATCCCCGTCCCACAGTGTTATATCCCCAGCTCACAGTGTTATATCCCCATCCCACAGTGTTATATCCCCATCCCAGTGTTATATCCCCGTCTCACAATGTTATATCCCCGTCCCACAGTGTTATATCCCCATCTCACAGTGTTATATCCCCGTCTCACAGTGTTATATCCCCGTCTCTCAATGTTATATCCCCGTCCCACAGTGTTATATCCCCATCTCACAGTGTTATATCCCCGTCTCACAGTGTTATATCCCCGTCTCTCAATGTTATATCCCCGTCTCACAGTGTTATATCCCCGTCCCACAGTGTTATATCCCCGTCTCACAATGTTATATCCCCGTCTCACAGTGTTATATCCCCGTCTCTCAATGTTATATCCCCGTCCCACAGTGTTATATCCCCATCTCACAGTGTTATATCCCCGTCCCACAGTGTTATATCCCCGTCCCACAGTATTATATCCCCATCTCACAGTGTTATATCCCCGTCCCACAGTGTTATATCCCCGTCTCACATAGTTATATCCCCATCTCACAGTGTTATATCCCCATCTCACAGTGTTATATCCCCGTCCCACAGTGTTATATCCCCGTCTCACATAGTTATATCCCCATCTCACAGTGTTATATCCCCATCCCACACTGTTATATCCCCATCCCACAGTGTTATATCCCCGTCCCACAGTGTTATATCCCCGTCTCACATAGTTATATCCCCGTCTCACAGTGTTATATCCCCATCCCACAGTGTTATATCCCCATCCCACAGTGTTATATCCCCATCTCACAGTGTTATATCCCCATCCCACAGTGTTATATCCCCATCCCACAGTGTTATATCCCCATCTCACAGTGTTATATCCCCATCTCACAGTGTTATATCCCCATCCCACAGTGTTATATCCCCATCTCACAGTGTTATATCCCCGTCCCACAGTGTTATATCCCCATCCCACAGTGTTATATCCCCATCTCACAGTGTTATATCCCCGTCCCACAGTGTTATATCCCCATCCCACAGTGTTATATCCCCATCCCACAGTGTTATATCCCCGTCCCAGTGTTATATCCCCATCTCACAGTGTTATATCCCCGTCCCACAATGTTATATCCCCGTCCCAGTGTTATATCCCCATCTCATCGTGTTATATCCCCGTCTCACAGTGTTATATCACCATCCCAGTGTTATATCCCCATCCCACAGTGTTATATCCCCATCCCACAGTGTTATATCCCCATCTCACAGTGTTATATCCCCATCCCAGTGTTATATCCCCATCCCACAGTGTTATATCCCCGTCTCACAGTGTTATATCCCCATCCCAGTTATATATCCCCGTCCCAGTGTTATATCCCCATCCCACAGTGTTATATCCCCATCCCACAGTGTTATATCCCCGTCCCACAATGTTATAATCCCGTCCCAGTGTTATATCCCCATCTCATAGTGTTATATCCCCGTCTCACAGTGTTATATCCCCATCCCAGTGTTATATCCCCATCCCACAGTGTTATATCCCCATCTCACAGTGTTATATCCCCATCCCACAGTGTTATATCCCCGTCTCACATAGTTATATCCCCATCTCACAGTGTTATATCCCCATCTCACAGTGTTATATCCCCGTCCCACAGCGTTATATCCCCGTCCCACAGCGTTATATCCCCGTCCCACAGTGTTATATCCCCGTCCCACAGTGTTATATCCCCATCCCACAGTGTTATATCCCCATCCCACAGTGTTATATCCCCATCCCAGTGTTATATCCCCATCTCAGTGTTATATCCCCATCCCACAGTGTTATATCCCCATCTCACAGTGTTATATCCCCATCTCACAGTGTTATATCCCCATCCCACAGTGTTATATCCCCATCCCACAGTGTTATATCCCCATCCCACAGTGTTATATCCCGATCTCACAGTGTTATATCCCCATCCCACAGTGTTATATCTCCATCTCACAGTGTTATAGCCCCATCCCACAGTGTTATATCCCCATCTCACAGTGTTATATCCCCATCCCACAGTGTTATATCCCCATCCCACAGTGTTATATCCCCATCCCAGTGTTATATCCCCGTCTCAGTGTTATATCCCCATCCCACTGTGTTATATCCCCGTCTCACAGTGTTATATCCCCGTCTCACAGTGTTATATCCCCATCCGACATTGTTATATCCCCATCCCACAGTGTTATATCCCCATCTCACAGTGTTATATCCCCGTCCCACAGTGTTATATCCCCAGCTCACAGTGTTATATCCCCATCCCACAGTGTTATATCCCCATCCCAGTGTTATATCCCCATCCCACAGTGTTATATCCCCATCCCACAGTGTTATATCCCCATCTCACAGTGTTATATCCCCATCTCACAGTGTTATATCCCCATCTCACAGTGTTATATCCCCGTCTCACAATGTTATATCCCGGTCCCACAGTGTTATATCCCCATCTCACAGTGTTATATCCCCATCTCACAGTGTTATATCCCCATCCCACAGTGTTATATCCCCATCTCACAGTGTAATATCCCCATCTCACAGTGTTATATCCCCATCCCACAGTGTTATATCCCCATCTCACAGTGTTATATCCCCATCCCACAGAGTTATATCCCCATCTCACAGTGTTATATCCCCATCTCACAGTGTTATATCCCCATCCCACAGTGTTATATCCCCGTCTCACAATGTTATATCCCCGTCCCACAGTGTTATATCCCCGTCTCACAGTGTTATATCCCCATCTCACAGTGTTATATCCCCATCCCACAGTGTTATATCCCCGTCTCACAGTGTTATATCCCCGTCTCACAGTGTTATATCCCCGTCCCACAGTGTTATATCCCCGTCCCACAGTGTTATATCCCCGTCTCACATAGTTATATCCCCATCTCACAGTGTTATATCCCCATCTCACAGTGTTATATCCCCATCCCACAGTGTTATATCCCCATCCGACAGTGTTATATCCCCGTCTCACATAGTTATATCCCCATCTCACAGTGTTATATCCCCATCCCACAGTGTTATATCCCCATCCCACAGTGTTAGATCCCCGTCTCACATAGTTATATCCCCATCTCACAGTGTTATATCCCCATCTCACAGTGTTATATCCCCATCCCACAGTGTTATATCCCCGTCTCACATAGTTATATCCCCGTCCCACAGTGTTATATCCCCGTCCCACAGTGTTATATCCCCGTCCCACAGTGTTATATCCCCGTCCCACAGTGTTATATCCCCGTCTCACATAGTTATATCCCCATCTCACAGTGTTATATCCCCATCTCACAGTGTTATATCCCCATCCCACAGTGTTATATCCCCGTCTCACATAGTTATATCCCCATCCGACAGTGTTATATCCCCATCCCACAGTGTTATATCCCCATCCCACAGTGTTATATCCCCGTCCCACAGTGTTATATCCCCGTCTCACATAGTTATATCCCCATCTCACAGTGTTATATCCCCATCTCACAGTGTTATATCCCCATCCCACAGTGTTATATCCCCGTCTCACATAGTTATATCCCCATCTCACAGTGTTATATCCCCATCCCAGTGTTATATCCCCATCCCACAGTGTTATATCCCCGTCCCACAGTGTTATATCCCCGTCTCACATAGTTATATCCCCATCTCACAGTGTTATATCCCCATCTCACAGTGTTATATCCCCGTCCCACAGTGTTATATCCCCGTCTCACATAGTTATATCCCCATCTCACAGTGTTATATCCCCATCCCACAGTGTTATATCCCCATCTCACAGTGTTATATCCCCATCCCACAGTGTTATATCCCCATCACACAATGTTATATCCCCGTCTCACATAGTTATATCCCCGTCCCACAGTGTTATATCCCCGTCCCACAGTGTTATATCCCCGTCCCACAGTGTTATATCCCCGTCCCACAGTGTTATATCCCCGTCTCACATAGTTATATCCCCATCTCACAGTGTTATATCCCCATCTCACAGTGTTATATCCCCATCCCACAGTGTTATATCCCCGTCTCACATAGTTATATCCCCATCCGACAGTGTTATATCCCCATCCCACAGTGTTATATCCCCATCCCACAGTGTTATATCCCCATCCGACAGTGTTATATCCCCGTCTCACATAGTTATATCCCCATCTCACAGTGTTATATCCCCATCCCACAGTGTTATATCCCCATCCCACAGTGTTAGATCCCCGTCTCACATAGTTATATCCCCATCTCACAGTGTTATATCCCCATCTCACAGTGTTATATCCCCATCCCACAGTGTTATATCCCCGTCTCACATAGTTATATCCCCGTCCCACAGTGTTATATCCCCGTCCCACAGTGTTATATCCCCGTCCCACAGTGTTATATCCCCGTCCCACAGTGTTATATCCCCGTCTCACATAGTTATATCCCCATCTCACAGTGTTATATCCCCATCTCACAGTGTTATATCCCCATCCCACAGTGTTATATCCCCGTCTCACATAGTTATATCCCCATCCGACAGTGTTATATCCCCATCCCACAGTGTTATATCCCCATCCCACAGTGTTATATCCCCGTCCCACAGTGTTATATCCCCGTCTCACATAGTTATATCCCCGTCTCACATAGTTATATCCCCATCTCACAGTGTTATATCCCCATCCCAGTGTTATATCCCCATCCCACAGTGTTATATCCCCGTCCCACAGTGTTATATCCCCGTCTCACATAGTTATATCCCCATCTCACATAGTTATATCCCCATCTCACAGTGTTATATCCCCATCTCACAGTGTTATATCCCCATCCCAGCGTTATATCCCCATCTCACAGTGTTATATCCCCATCCCACAGTGTTATATCCCCATCACACAATGTTATATCCCCATCCCACAGTGTTATATCCCCATCTCACAGTGTTATATCCCCATCTCACATAGTTATATCCCCATCCCAGTGTTATATCCCCGTCTCACAGTGTTATATCCCCATCTCACAGCGTTATATCCCCATCCCACAGCGTTATATCCCCGTCCCACAGCGTTATATCCCCGTCCCACAGTGTTATATCCCCATCTCACAGTGTTATATCCCCATCCCACAGCGTTATATCCCCATCCCACAGCGTTATATCCCCATCCCACAGCGTTATATCCCCATCCCACAGCGTTATATCCCCATCACACAGTGTTATATCCCCATCCCACAGTGTTATATCCCCGTCCCACAGTGTTATATCCCCGTCCCACAGTGTTATATCCCCATCTCACAGCGTTATATCCCCATCCCACAGTGTTATATCCCCATCCCACAGCGTTATATCCCCATCCGACAGCGTTATATCCCCATCCCACAGTGTTATATCCCCATCCCACAGTGTTATATCCCCATCTCACAGTGTTATATCCCCATCTCACAGTGTTATATCCCCATCCCACAGTGTTATATCCCCATCTCACAATGTTATATCCCCATCCCACAGTGTTATATCCCCATCCCACAGTGTTATATCCCCATCCCACAGCGTTATATCCCCATCCCACAGTGTTATATCCCCATCCCACAGTGTTATATCCCCATCCCACAGTGTTATATCCCCATCTCACAGTGTTATATCCCCGTCCCACAGCGTTATATCCCCGTCTCACAGAGTTATATCCCCATCCCACAGTGTTATATCCCCATCTCACAGTGTTATATCCCCATCCCAGCGTTATATCCCCATCTCACAGTGTTATATCCCCATCCCACAGTGTTATATCCCCATCACACAGTGTTATATCCCCATCCCACAGTGTTATATCCCCATCTCACAGTGTTATATCCCCATCTCACATAGTTATATCCCCATCCCAGTGTTATATCCCCGTCTCACAGTGTTATATCCCCATCTCACAGCGTTATATCCCCGTCCCACAGCGTTATATCCCCGTCCCACAGCGTTATATCCCCGTCCCACAGTGTTATATCCCCATCTCACAGTGTTATATCCCCATCCCACAGCGTTATATCCCCATCCCACAGCGTTATATCCCCATCCCACAGCGTTATATCCCCATCCCACAGCGTTATATCCCCATCACACAATGTTATATCCCCATCCCACAGTGTTATATCCCCGTCCCACAGTGTTATATCCCCGTCCCACAGTGTTATATCCCCATCTCACAGTGTTATATCCCCATCCCACAGTGTTATATCCCCATCCCACAGCGTTATATCCCCATCCGACAGCGTTATATCCCCATCCCACAGTGTTATATCCCCATCCCACAGTGTTATATCCCCATCTCACAGTGTTATATCCCCATCTCACAGTGTTATATCCCCATCCCACAGTGTTATATCCCCATCTCACAATGTTATATCCCCATCCCACAGTGTTATATCCCCATCCCACAGTGTTATATCCCCATCCCACAGCGTTATATCCCCATCCCACAGTGTTATATCCCCATCCCACAGTGTTATATCCCCATCCCACAGCGTTATATCCCCATTCCCACAGTGTTATATCCCCATCCCACAGTGTTATATCCCCATCTCACAGTGTTATATCCCCATCCCACAGTGTTATATCCCCATCCCAGTGTTATATCCCCATCCCACAGTGTTATATCCCCATCCCACAGTGTTATATACCCATCCCACAGTGTTATATCCCCGTCCCACAGTGTTATATCCCCAGCTCACAGTGTTATATCCCCATCCCACAGTGTTATATCCCCATCCCACAGTGTTATATCCCCATCCCACAGTGTTATATCCCCATCCCACAGTGTTATATCCCCAGCTCACAGAGTTATATCCCCATCCCACAGTGTTATATCCCCATCCCACAGTGTTATATCCCCATCCCACAGTGTTATATCCCCATCCCACAGTGTTATATCCCCATCTCACAGTGTTATATCCCCATCCCACAGTGTTATATCCCCATCCCAGTGTTATATCCCCATCCCACAGTGTTATATACCCATCCCACAGTGTTATATCCCCGTCCCACAGTGTTATATCCCCAGCTCACAGTGTTATATCCCCATCCCACAGTGTTATATCCCCATCCCACAGTGTTATATCCCCATCCCACAGTGTTATGTCCCCAGCTCACAGAGTTATATCCCCATCCCACAGTATTATATCCCCATCCCACAGTGTTATATCCCCATCCCACAGTGTTATATCCCAGTCCCACAGTGTTATATCCCCGTCTCACAGTGTTATATCCCCGTCTCACAGTGTTATATCCCCGTCTCACAGTGTTATATCCCCGTCTCACAGTGTTATATCCCCATCCCAGTGTTATATCCCCGTCTCAGTGTTATATCCCCATCCCACAGTGTTTTATCCCCGTCTCACAGTGTTATATCCCCATCCCACAGTGTTATATCCCCATCCCACAGTGTTATATCCCTATCTCACAGTGTTATATCCCCATCCCACAGTGTTATATCCCCATCCTACAGTGTTATAGCCCCATCTCACAGTGTTATATCCCCATCCCAGTGTTATATCCCCATCCCACAGTGTTATATCCCCATCCCACAGTGTTATATCCCCATCCCACAGTGTTATATCCCCGTCCCACAGTGTTATATCCCCAGCTCACAGTGTTATATCCCCATCCCACAGTGTTATATCCCCATCCCACAGTGTTATATCCCCAGCTCACAGTGTTATATCCCCATCCCACAGTGTTATATCCCCATCCCAGTGTTATATCCCCATCCCACAGTGTTATATCCCCATCCCACAGTGTTATATCCCCATCTCACAGTGTTATATCCCCGTCTCACAGTGTTATATCCCCATCTCACAGTGTTATATCCCCATCTCACAGTGTTATATCCCCGTCCCACAGTGTTATATCCCCAGCTCACAGTGTTATATCCCTATCCCACAGTGTTATATCCCCATCCCACAGTGTTATATCCCCGTCTCACAGTGTTATATCCCCATCTCACAGTGTTATATCCCCGTCTCACAGTGTTATATCCCCATCTCACAGTGTTATATCCCCGTCCCACAGTGTTATATCCCCAGCTCACAGTGTTATATCCCCATCCCACAGTGTTATATCCCCATCCCAGTGTTATATCCCCGTCTCACAATGTTATATCCCCGTCCCACAGTGTTATATCCCCATCTCACAGTGTTATATCCCCGTCTCACAGTGTTATATCCCCGTCTCTCAATGTTATATCCCCGTCCCACAGTGTTATATCCCCATCTCACAGTGTTATATCCCCGTCTCACAGTGTTATATCCCCGTCTCTCAATGTTATATCCCCGTCTCACAGTGTTATATCCCCGTCCCACAGTGTTATATCCCCGTCTCACAATGTTATATCCCCGTCTCACAGTGTTATATCCCCGTCTCTCAATGTTATATCCCCGTCCCACAGTGTTATATCCCCATCTCACAGTGTTATATCCCCGTCCCACAGTGTTATATCCCCGTCCCACAGTATTATATCCCCATCTCACAGTGTTATATCCCCGTCCCACAGTGTTATATCCCCGTCTCACATAGTTATATCCCCATCTCACAGTGTTATATCCCCATCTCACAGTGTTATATCCCCGTCCCACAGTGTTATATCCCCGTCTCACATAGTTATATCCCCATCTCACAGTGTTATATCCCCATCCCACACTGTTATATCCCCATCCCACAGTGTTATATCCCCGTCCCACAGTGTTATATCCCCGTCTCACATAGTTATATCCCCGTCTCACAGTGTTATATCCCCATCCCACAGTGTTATATCCCCATCCCACAGTGTTATATCCCCATCTCACAGTGTTATATCCCCATCCCACAGTGTTATATCCCCATCCCACAGTGTTATATCCCCATCTCACAGTGTTATATCCCCATCTCACAGTGTTATATCCCCATCCCACAGTGTTATATCCCCATCTCACAGTGTTATATCCCCGTCCCACAGTGTTATATCCCCATCCCACAGTGTTATATCCCCATCTCACAGTGTTATATCCCCGTCCCACAGTGTTATATCCCCATCCCACAGTGTTATATCCCCATCCCACAGTGTTATATCCCCATCCCACAGTGTTATATCCCCGTCCCAGTGTTATATCCCCATCTCACAGTGTTATATCCCCGTCCCACAATGTTATATCCCCGTCCCAGTGTTATATCCCCATCTCATCGTGTTATATCCCCGTCTCACAGTGTTATATCACCATCCCAGTGTTATATCCCCATCCCACAGTGTTATATCCCCATCCCACAGTGTTATATCCCCATCTCACAGTGTTATATCCCCATCCCAGTGTTATATCCCCATCCCACAGTGTTATATCCCCGTCTCACAGTGTTATATCCCCATCCCAGTTATATATCCCCGTCCCAGTGTTATATCCCCATCCCACAGTGTTATATCCCCATCCCACAGTGTTATATCCCCGTCCCACAATGTTATAATCCCGTCCCAGTGTTATATCCCCATCTCATAGTGTTATATCCCCGTCTCACAGTGTTATATCCCCATCCCAGTGTTATATCCCCATCCCACAGTGTTATATCCCCATCTCACAGTGTTATATCCCCATCCCACAGTGTTATATCCCCGTCTCACATAGTTATATCCCCATCTCACAGTGTTATATCCCCATCTCACAGTGTTATATCCCCGTCCCACAGCGTTATATCCCCGTCCCACAGCGTTATATCCCCGTCCCACAGCGTTATATCCCCGTCCCACAGTGTTATATCCCCGTCCCACAGTGTTATATCCCCATCCCACAGTGTTATATCCCCATCCCACAGTGTTATATCCCCATCCCAGTGTTATATCCCCATCTCAGTGTTATATCCCCATCCCACAGTGTTATATCCCCATCTCACAGTGTTATATCCCCATCTCACAGTGTTATATCCCCATCCCACAGTGTTATATCCCCATCCCACAGTGTTATATCCCCATCCCACAGTGTTATATCCCGATCTCACAGTGTTATATCCCCATCCCACAGTGTTATATCCCCATCTCACAGTGTTATAGCCCCATCCCACAGTGTTATATCCCCATCTCACAGTGTTATATCCCCATCCCACAGTGTTATATCCCCATCCCACAGTGTTATATCCCCATCCCAGTGTTATATCCCCGTCTCAGTGTTATATCCCCATCCCACAGTGTTATATCCCCGTCTCACAGTGTTATATCCCCGTCTCACAGTGTTATATCCCCATCCGACATTGTTATATCCCCATCCCACAGTGTTATATCCCCATCTCACAGTGTTATATCCCCGTCCCACAGTGTTATATCCCCAGCTCACAGTGTTATATCCCCATCCCACAGTGTTATATCCCCATCCCAGTGTTATATCCCCATCCCACAGTGTTATATCCCCATCCCACAGTGTTATATCCCCATCTCACAGTGTTATATCCCCATCTCACAGTGTTATATCCCCATCTCACAGTGTTATATCCCCGTCTCACAATGTTATATCCCGGTCCCACAGTGTTATATCCCCATCTCACAGTGTTATATCCCCATCTCACAGTGTTATATCCCCATCCCACAGTGTTATATCCCCATCTCACAGTGTAATATCCCCATCTCACAGTGTTATATCCCCATCCCACAGTGTTATATCCCCATCTCACAGTGTTATATCCCGATCCCACAGAGTTATATCCCCATCTCACAGTGTTATATCCCCATCTCACAGTGTTATATCCCCATCCCACAGTGTTATATCCCCGTCTCACAATGTTATATCCCCGTCCCACAGTGTTATATCCCCGTCTCACAGTGTTATATCCCCATCTCACAGTGTTATATCCCCATCCCACAGTGTTATATCCCCGTCTCACAGTGTTATATCCCCGTCTCACAGTGTTATATCCCCGTCCCACAGTGTTATATCCCCGTCCCACAGTGTTATATCCCCGTCTCACATAGTTATATCCCCATCTCACAGTGTTATATCCCCATCTCACAGTGTTATATCCCCATCCGACAGTGTTATATCCCCGTCTCACATAGTTATATCCCCATCTCACAGTGTTATATCCCCATCTCACAGTGTTATATCCCCATCTCACAGTGTTATATCCCCATCTCACAGTGTTATATCCCCATCTCACAGTGTTATATCCCCATCCCACAGTGTTATATCCCCATCTCACAGTGTTATATCCCCATCCCACAGTGTTATATCCCCATCCCACAGTGTTAGATCCCCGTCTCACATAGTTATATCCCCATCTCACAGTGTTATATCCCCATCTCACAGTGTTATATCCCCATCCCACAGTGTTATATCCCCGTCTCACATAGTTATATCCCCGTCCCACAGTGTTATATCCCCGTCCCACAGTGTTATATCCCCGTCCCACAGTGTTATATCCCCGTCCCACAGTGTTATATCCCCGTCTCACATAGTTATATCCCCATCTCACAGTGTTATATCCCCATCTCACAGTGTTATATCCCCATCCCACAGTGTTATATCCCCGTCTCACATAGTTATATCCCCATCCGACAGTGTTATATCCCCATCCCACAGTGTTATATCCCCATCCCACAGTGTTATATCCCCGTCCCACAGTGTTATATCCCCGTCTCACATAGTTATATCCCCATCTCACAGTGTTATATCCCCATCTCACAGTGTTATATCCCCATCCCACAGTGTTATATCCCCGTCTCACATAGTTATATCCCCATCTCACAGTGTTATATCCCCATCCCAGTGTTATATCCCCATCCCACAGTGTTATATCCCCGTCCCACAGTGTTATATCCCCGTCTCACATAGTTATATCCCCATCTCACAGTGTTATATCCCCATCTCACAGTGTTATATCCCCGTCCCACAGTGTTATATCCCCGTCTCACATAGTTATATCCCCATCTCAGTGTTATATCCCCATCCCACAGTGTTATATCCCCATCTCACAGTGTTATATCCCCATCCCACAGTGTTATATCCCCATCCCACAGTGTTATATCCCCGTCTCACATAGTTATATCCCCATCTCACAGTGTTATATCCGCATCCCACAGTGTTATATCCCCATCCCACAGTGTTATATCCCCGTCCCACAGTGTTATATCCCCGTCTCACATAGTTATATCCCCATCTCACAGTGTTATATCCCCATCTCACAGTGTTATATCCCCATCCCACAGTGTTATATCCCCATCTCACAGTGTTATATCCCCATCCCACAGCGTTATATCCCCATCTCACAGTGTTATATCCCCATCCCACAGTGTTATATCCCCATCCCACAGTGTTATATCCCCATCCCACAGTGTTATATCCCCGTCTCACATAGTTATATCCCCATCTCACAGTGTTATATCCCCATCCCACAGTGTTATATCCCCATCCCACAGTGTTATATCCCCATCTCACAGTGTTATATCCCCATCCCACAGTGTTATATCCCCATCTCACAGTGTTATATCCCCATCCCACAGTGTTATATCCCCTTCTCACAGTGTTATATCCCCGTCTCACAGTGTTATATCCCCGTCCCACAGTGTTATATCCCCGTCCCACAGTGTTATATCCCCATCCCACAGTGTTATATCCCCATCCCACAGTGTTATATCCCCGTCTCACATAGTTATATCCCCATCTCACAGTGTTATATCCCCATCTCACAGTGTTATATCCCCATCCCACAGTGTTATATCCCCGTCTCACATAGTTATATCCCCATCTCACAGTGTTATATCCCCATCCCACAGTGTTATATCCCCATCCCACAGTGTTATATCCCCATCCCACAGTGTTATATCCCCATCCCACAGTGTTATATCCCCGTCTCACATAGTTATATCCCCATCTCACAGTGTTATATCCCCATCCCACAGTGTTATATCCCCATCCCACAGTGTTATATCCCCATCTCACAGTGTTATATCCCCATCCCACAGTGTAATATCCCCATCCCACAGTGTTATATCCCCGTCTCACATAGTTATATCCCCATCTCACAGTGTTATATCCCCATCCCACAGTGTTATATCCCCATCCCACAGTGTTATATCCCCATCTCACAGTGTTATATCCCCATCCCACAGTGTTATATCCCCATCCCACAGTGTTATATCCCCGTCCCACAGTGTTATATCCCCGTCTCACAGTGTTATATCCCCATCTCACAGTGTTATATCCCCGTCCCACAGTGTTATATCCCCATCCCACAGTGTTATATCCCCGTCCCAGTGTTATATCCCCATCTCACAGTGTTATATCCCCGTCCCACAATGTTATATCCCCGTCCCAGTGTTATATCCCCATCTCATAGTGTTATATCCCCGTCTCACAGTGTTATATCCCCATCCCAGTGTTATATCCCCATCCCACAGTGTTATATCCCCATCGCACAGTGTTATATCCCCATCCCACAGTGTTATATCCCCGTCTCACATAGTTATATACCCATCCCAGTGTTATATCCCCATCCCACAGTGTTATATCCCCATCCCACAGTGTTATATCCCCGTCCCACAATGTTATAATCCCGTCCCAGTGTTATATCCCCATCTCATAGTGTTATATCCCCGTCTCACAGTGTTATATCCCCATCCCAGTGTTATATCCCCACCCCACAGTGTTATATCCCCATCCCACAGTGTTATATCCCCATCCCACAGTGTTATATCCCCATCTCACAGTGTTATATCCCCATCCCACAGTGTTATATCCCCGTCTCACATAGTTATATCCCCATCTCACAGTGTTATATCCCCATCCCACAGTGTTATATCCCCATCCCACAGTGTTATATCCCCATCCCACAGCGTTATATCCCCATCCCACAGTGTTATATCCCCGTCCCACAGTGTTATATCCCCGTCTCACAGTGTTATATCCCCATCTCACAGTGTTATATCCCCGTCCCACAGTGTTATATCCCCATCCCACAGTGTTATATCCCCGTCCCAGTGTTATATCCCCATCTCACAGTGTTATATCCCCGTCCCACAATGTTATATCCCCGTCCCAGTGTTATATCCCCATCTCATAGTGTTATATCCCCGTCTCACAGTGTTATATCCCCATCCCAGAGTGTTATATCCCCATCGCACAGTGTTATATCCCCATCCCACAGTGTTATATCCCCGTCTCACATAGTTATATCCCCATCTCACAGTGTTATATCCCCATCCCACAGTGTTATATCCCCATCCCACAGTGTTATATCCCCATCTCACAGTGTTATATCCCCATCCCACAGTGTTATATCCCCATCCCACAGTGTTATATCCCCGTCCCACAGTGTTATATCCCCGTCTCACAGTGTTATATCCCCATCTCACAGTGTTATATCCCCGTCCCACAGTGTTATATCCCCATCCCACAGTGTTATATCCCCGTCCCAGTGTTATATCCCCATCTCACAGTGTTATATCCCCGTCCCACAATGTTATATCCCCGTCCCAGTGTTATATACCCATCTCATAGTGTTATATCCCCGTCTCACAGTGTTATATCCCCATCCCAGTGTTATATCCCCATCCCACAGTGTTATATCCCCATCCCACAGTGTTATATCCCCGTCTCACATAGTTATATACCCATCCCAGTGTTATATCCCCATCCCACAGTGTTATATCCCCATCCCACAGTGTTATATCCCCGTCCCACAATGTTATAATCCCGTCCCAGTGTTATATCCCCATCTCATAGTGTTATATCCCCGTCTCACAGTGTTATATCCCCATCCCAGTGTTATATCCCCACCCCACAGTGTTATATCCCCGTCCCACAGCGTTATGTCCCCATCCCACAGCGTTATGTCCCCGTCTCACAGTGTTATATCCCCATCTCACAGTGTTATATCCCCATCCCACAGTGTTATATCCCCATCCCACAGTGTTATATCCCCATCCCACAGTGTTATATCCCCATCTCACAGTGTTATGTCCCCATCTCACAGTGTTATATCCCCATCTCACAGTGTTATATCCCCATCTCACAGTGTTATATCCCCATCTCACAGTGTTATATCCCCATCCCACAGTGTTATATCCCCATCCCACAGTGTTATATCCCCATCCCACAGTGTTATATCCCCATCTCACAGTGTTATATCCCCGTCTCACATAGTTATATCCCCATCCCACAGTGTTATGTCCCCATCTCACAGTGTTATATCCCCGTCTCACACAGTTATATCCCCATCCCACAGCGTTATATCCCCATCCCACAGAGTTATATCCCCATCCCACAGTGTTATATCCCCATCCCACAGTGTTATATCCCCATCTCACAGTGTTATATCCCCATCTCACAGTGTTATATCCCCATCCCACAGTGTTATATCCCCATCCCACAGTATTATATCCCCATCCCACAGTGTTATATCCCCATCCCACAGTGTTATATCCCCGTCTCACATAGTTATATCCCCATCCCACAGTGTTATATCCCCATCTCACAGTGTTATATCCCCATCTCACAGCGTTATATCCCCGTCCCACAGCGTTATATCCCCGTCCCACAGCGTTATATCCCCGTCCCACAGCGTTATATCCCCGTCCCACAGCGTTATATCCCCATCTCACAGCGTTATATCCCCATCCCACAGTGTTATATCCCCGTCTCACAGTGTTATATCCCCATCCCACAGGGTTATATCCCCATCCCACAGTGTTATATCCCCATCTCACAGTGTTATATCCCCATTTCACAGTGTTATATCCCCATCCCACAGTATTATATCCCCATCCCACAGAGTTATATCCCCGTCTCACATAGTTATATCCCCATCCCACAGTGTTATATCCCCGTCTCACATAGTTATATCCCCATCTCACAGTGTTATATCCCCATCCCACAGTGTTATATCCCCATCCCACAGTGTTATATCCCCATCCCAGTGTTATATCCCCATCCCACAGTGTTATATCCCCATCTCACAGTGTTATATCCCCGTCTCACATAGTTATATCCCTATCTCACAGTGTTATATCCCCATCCCACAGTGTTATATCCCCATCTCACAGTGTTATATCCCCATCTCACAGTGTTATATCCCCATCCCACAGTATTATATCACCATCCCACAGTGTTATATCCCCGTCTCACATAGTTATATCCCCATCCCACAGTGTTATATCCCCGTCTCACATAGTTATATCCCCATCTCACTGTGTTATATCCCCATCCCACAGTGTTATATCCCCATCCCACAGTGTTATATCCCCATCCCACAGTGTTATATCCCCATCCCAGTGTTATATCCCCATCCCACAGTGTTATATCCCCGTCTCACATAGTTATATCCCCATCTCACAGTGTCATATCCCCATCCCACAGTGTCATATCCCCGTCCCACAGTGTTATATCCCCGTCTCACATAGTTATATCCCCATCCCACAGTGTTATATCCCCATCCCACAGTGTTATATCCCCATCCCAGTGTTATATCCCCATCCCACAGTGTTATATCCCCATCCCACAGTGTTATATCCCCGTCTCACATAGTTATATCCCCATCTCACAGTGTTATATCCCCATCCCACAGTGTTATATCCCCATCTCACAGTGTTATATCCCCATCTCACAGTGTTATATCCCCATCCCACAGTATTATATCACCATCCCACAGTGTTATATCCCCATCTCACATAGTTATATCCCCATCCCACAGTGTTATATCCCCGTCTCACATAGTTATATCCCCATCTCACAGTGTTATATCCCCATCCCACAGTGTTATATCCCCATCCCACAGTGTTATATCCCCATCCCAGTGTTATATCCCCATCCCACAGTGTTATATCCCCGTCTCACATAGTTATATCCCCATCTCACAGTGTCATATCCCCGTCCCACAGTGTCATATCCCCGTCCCACAGTGTTATATCCCCGTCTCACATAGTTATATCCCCATCTCACAGTGTTATATCCCCGTCCCACAGTGTTATATCCCCGTCTCACATAGTTATATCCCCGTCTCACATAGTTATATCCCCATCTCACATAGTTATATCCCCACCTCACAGTGTCATATCCCCAACCCACAGTGTCATATCCCCGTCCCACAGTGTTATATCCCCGTCTCACATAGTTATATCCCCGTCCCACAGTGTTATATCCCCATCCCACTGTGTTATATCCCCATCTCACAGTGTTATATCCCCATCCCACAGTGTTATATCCCCATCTCACAGTGTTATATCCCCGTCTCACAGTGTTATATCCCCTTCTCACAGTGTTATATCCCCATCTCACAGTGTTATATCCCCATCCCACAGTGTTATATCCCCATCTCACAGTGTTATATCCCCATCTCACAGTGTTATATCCCCATCCCACAGTGTTATATCCCCATCCCACAGTGTTATATCCCCATCTCACAGTGTTATATCCCCATCCCACAGTGTTATATCCCCATCCCACAGTGTTATATCCCCATCTCACAGTGTTATATCCCCATCCCACAGTGTGATATCCCCGTCTCACATAGTTATATCCCCATCCCACAGCGTTACATCCCCATCCCACAGCGTTATATCCCCATCCCACAGTGTTATATCCCCATCTCACAGTGTTATATCCCCATCCCACAGTGTTATATCCCCATCCCACAGTGTTATATCCCCATCTCACAGTGTTATATCCCCATCCCACAGTATTATATCCCCATCCCACAGTGTTATATCCCCATCCCACAGTGTTATATCCCCATCTCACAGTGTTATATCCCCATCCCACAGTGTTATATCCCCGTCCCACAGTGTTATATCCCCGTCTCACATAGTTATATCCCCATCCCACAGCATTATATCCCCGTCTCACAGCGTTATATCCCCATCTCACAGTGTTATATCCCCATCCCACAGTATTATATCACCATCCCACAGTGTTATATCCCCGTCTCACATAGTTATATCCCCATCCCACAGTGTTATATCCCCGTCTCACATAGTTATATCCCCATCTCACTGTGTTATATCCCCATCCCACAGTGTTATATCCCCATCCCACAGTGTTATATCCCCATCCCAGTGTTATATCCCCATCCCACAGTGTTATATCCCCGTCTCACATAGTTATATCCCCATCTCACAGTGTCATATCCCCATCCCACAGTGTCATATCCCCGTCCCACAGTGTTATATCCCCGTCTCACATAGTTATATCCCCATCCCACAGTGTTATATCCCCATCCCACAGTGTTATATCCCCATCCCAGTGTTATATCCCCATCCCAGTGTTATATCCCCATCCCACAGTGTTATATCCCCGTCTCACATAGTTATATCCCCATCTCACAGTGTTATATCCCCATCCCACAGTGTTATATCCCCATCTCACAGTGTTATATCCCCATCTCACAGTGTTATATCCCCATCCCACAGTATTATATCACCATCCCACAGTGTTATATCCCCATCTCACATAGTTATATCCCCATCCCACAGTGTTATATCCCCATCCCACAGTGTTATATCCCCATCTCACAGTGTTATATCCCCATCCCACAGTGTTATATCCCCATCCCACAGTGTTATATCCCCGTCTCACATAGTTATATCCCCATCTCACAGTGTCATATCCCCGTCCCACAGTGTCATATCCCCGTCCCACAGTGTTATATCCCCGTCTCACATAGTTATATCCCCATCTCACAGTGTTATATCCCCGTCCCACAGTGTTATATCCCCGTCTCACATAGTTATATCCCCGTCTCACATAGTTATATCCCCATCTCACATAGTTATATCCCCACCTCACAGTGTCATATCCCCAACCCACAGTGTCATATCCCCGTCCCACAGTGTTATATCCCCGTCTCACATAGTTATATCCCCGTCCCACAGTGTTATATCCCCATCCCACTGTGTTATATCCCCATCTCACAGTGTTATATCCCCATCCCACAGTGTTATATCCCCATCTCACAGTGTTATATCCCCGTCTCACAGTGTTATATCCCCTTCTCACAGTGTTATATCCCCATCTCACAGTGTTATATCCCCATCCCACAGTGTTATATCCCCATCTCACAGTGTTATATCGCCATCTCACAGTGTTATATCCCCATCCCACAGTGTTATATCCCCATCCCACAGTGTTATATCCCCATCTCACAGTGTTATATCCCCATCCCACAGTGTTATATCCCCATCCCACAGTGTTATATCCCCATCTCACAGTGTTATATCCCCATCCCACAGTGTGATATCCCCGTCTCACATAGTTATATCCCCATCCCACAGCGTTACATCCCCATCCCACAGCGTTATATCCCCATCCCACAGTGTTATATCCCCATCTCACAGTGTTATATCCCCATCCCACAGTGTTATATCCCCATCCCACAGTGTTATATCCCCATCTCACAGTGTTATATCCCCATCCCACAGTATTATATCCCCATCCCACAGTGTTATATCCCCATCCCACAGTGTTATATCCCCATCTCACAGTGTTATATCCCCATCCCACAGTGTTATATCCCCGTCCCACAGTGTTATATCCCCGTCTCACATAGTTATATCCCCATCCCACAGCATTATATCCCCGTCTCACAGCGTTATATCCCCATCTCACAGTGTTATATCCCCATCCCACAGTATTATATCACCATCCCACAGTGTTATATCCCCGTCTCACATAGTTATATCCCCATCCCACAGTGTTATATCCCCGTCTCACATAGTTATATCCCCATCTCACTGTGTTATATCCCCATCCCACAGTGTTATATCCCCATCCCACAGTGTTATATCCCCATCCCAGTGTTATATCCCCATCCCACAGTGTTATATCCCCGTCTCACATAGTTATATCCCCATCTCACAGTGTCATATCCCCATCCCACAGTGTCATATCCCCGTCCCACAGTGTTATATCCCCGTCTCACATAGTTATATCCCCATCCCACAGTGTTATATCCCCATCCCACAGTGTTATATCCCCATCCCAGTGTTATATCCCCATCCCAGTGTTATATCCCCATCCCACAGTGTTATATCCCCGTCTCACATAGTTATATCCCCATCTCACAGTGTTATATCCCCATCCCACAGTGTTATATCCCCATCTCACAGTGTTATATCCCCATCTCACAGTGTTATATCCCCATCCCACAGTATTATATCACCATCCCACAGTGTTATATCCCCATCTCACATAGTTATATCCCCATCCCACAGTGTTATATCCCCATCCCACAGTGTTATATCCCCATCCCAGTGTTATATCCCCATCCCACAGTGTTATATCCCCGTCTCACATAGTTATATCCCCATCTCACAGTGTCATATCCCCATCCCACAGTGTCATATCCCCCTCCCACAGTGTTATATCCCCGTCTCACATAGTTATATCCCCATCTCACAGTGTTATATCCCCGTCCCACAGTGTTATATCCCCGTCTCACATAGTTATATCCCCGTCTCACATAGTTATATCCCCATCTCACATAGTTATATCCCCACCTCACAGTGTCATATCCCCAACCCACAGTGTCATATCCCCGTCCCACAGTGTTATATCCCCGTCTCACATAGTTATATCCCCGTCCCACAGTGTTATATCCCCATCTCACAGTGTTATATCCCCATCTTACAGTGTTATATCCCCATCACACAGTGTTATATCCCCATCTCACAGTGTTATATCCCCATCCCACTGTGTTATATCCCCATCTCACAGTGTTATATCCCCATCCCACAGTGTTATATCCCCGTCTCACAGTGTTATATCCCCGTCTCACAGTGTTATATCCCCATCTCACAGTGTTATATCCCCATCCCACAGTGTTATATCCCCATCTCACAGTGTTATATCGCCATCTCACAGTGTTATATCCCCATCCCACAGTGTTATATCCCCATCCCACAGTGTTATATCCCCATCTCACAGTGTTATATCCCCATCCCACAGTGTTATATCCCCATCCCACAGTGTTATATCCCCATCCCACAGTGTTATATCCCCGTCTCACATAGTTATATCCCCATCCCACAGCGTTACATCCCCATCCCACAGCGTTATATCCCCATCCCACAGTGTTATATCCCCATCTCACAGTGTTATATCCCCATCCCACAGTGTTATATCCCCATCCCACAGTGTTATATCCCCATCTCACAGTGTTATATCCCCATCCCACAGTATTATATCCCCATCCCACAGTGTTATATCCCCATCCCACAGTGTTATATACCCATCTCACAGTGTTATATCCCCATCCCACAGTGTTATATCCCCGTCCCACAGTGTTATATCCCCGTCTCACATAGTTATATCCCCATCCCACAGCATTATATCCCCGTCTCACATCGTTATATCCCCGTCCCACAGCGTTATATCCCCGTCCCACAGCGTTATATCCCCGTCCCACAGCGTTATATCCCCGTCCTACAGCGTTATATCCCCGTCTCACAGCGTTATATCCCCATCCCACAGTGTTATATCCCGTCCCACAGTGTTATATCCCCGTCCCACAGTGCTATATCCCCATCCCACAGTGTTATATCCCCATCCCACAGTGTTATATCCCCATCCCACAGTGTTATATCCCCATCTCACAGTGTTATATCCCCATCTCACAGTGTTATATCCCCATCTCACAGTGTTATATCCCCATCCCACAGTGTTATATCCCCATCTCACAGTGTTATATCCCCATCCCACAGTGTTATATCCCCATCCCAGTGTTATATCCCCATCCCACAGTGTTATATCCCCGTCTCAAATAGTTATGTCCCCATCTCACAGTGTCATATCCCCGTCCCACAGTGTCATATCCCCGTCCCACAGTGTCATATCCCCGTCTCACATAGTAATATCCCCATCTCACAGTGTTATATCCCCATCTCACAGTGTTATATCCCCATCTCACAGTGTTATATCCCCATCCCACAGTGTTATATCCCCATCCCACAGTGTTATATCCCCATCTCACAGTGTTATATCCCCATCTCACAGTGTTATATCCCCATCCCACAGTGTTATATCCCCATCTCACAGTGTTATATCCCCATCTCACAGTGTTATATCCCCATCTCACAGTGTTATATCCCCATCCCACAGCGTTATATCCCCATCTCACAGCGTTATATCCCCATCCCACAGTGTTATATCCCCATCCCACAGTGTTATATCCCCATCTCACAGTGTTATATCCCCATCCCACAGTGTTATATCCCCATCTCACAGTGTTATATCCCCATCTCACAGTGTTATATCCCCATCTAAAGGTGTTATATCCCCATCTCACAATGTTATATCCCCGTCCCACAGTGTTATATCCCCATCTCACAGTGTTATATCCCCATCTCACAGTGTTATATCCCCGTCCCACAGTGTTATATCCCCATCTCACAGTGTTATATCCCCATCTCAGTGTTATATCCCCGTCTCACAATGTTATATCCCCATCTCACAGTGTTATATCCCCGTCCCACAGTGTTATATCCCCATCTCACAGTGTTATATCCCCATCTCACAGTGTTATATCCCCTTCCCACAGTGTTATATCCCCATCTCACAGTGTTATATCCCCATCCCACAGTATTATATCCCCATCCCACAGTGTTATATCCCCATCCCACAGTGTTATATCCCCATCTCACAGTGTTATATCCCCATCCCACAGTGTTATATCCCCGTCCCACAGTGTTATATCCCCGTCTCACATAGTTATATCCCCATCCCACAGCGTTATATCCCCGTCCCACAGCGTTATATCCCCGTCCCACAGCGTTATATCCCCGTCTCACAGCGTTATATCCCCATCCCACAGTGTTATATCCCCGTCCCACAGTGTTATATCCCCGTCCCACAGTGTTATATCCCCATCCCACAATGTTATATCCCCATCCCACAGTGTTATATCCCCATCCCACAGTGTTATATCCCCATCTCACAGTGTTATATCCCCATCTCACAGTGTTATATCCCCATCCCACAGTGTTATATCCCCATCTCACAGTGTTATATCCCCATCCCACAGTGTTATATCCCCATCTCACAGTGTTATATCCCCATCCCACAGTGTTATATCCCCATCCCAGTGTTATATCCCCATCCCACAGTGTTATATCCCCGTCTCAAATAGTTATGTCCCCATCTCACAGTGTCATATCCCCGTCCCACAGTGTCATATCCCCGTCCCACAGTGTCATATCCCCGTCTCACATAGTAATATCCCCATCTCACAGTGTTATATCCCCATCTCACAGTGTTATATCCCCATCCCACAGTGTTATATCCCCATCCCACAGTGTTATATCCCCATCCCACAGTGTTATATCCCCATCTCACAGTGTTATATCCCCATCTCACAGTGTTATATCCCCATCCCACAGTGTTATATCCCCATCCCAGTGTTATATCCCCATCCCACAGTGTTATATCCCCGTCTCAAATAGTTATGTCCCCATCTCACAGTGTCATATCCCCGTCCCACAGTGTCATATCCCCGTCCCACAGTGTCATATCCCCGTCTCACATAGTAATATCCCCATCTCACAGTGTTATATCCCCATCTCACAGTGTTATATCCCCATCTCACAGTGTTATATCCCCATCCCACAGTGTTATATCCCCATCCCACAGTGTTATATCCCCATCTCACAGTGTTATATCCCCATCTCACAGTGTTATATCCCCATCCCACAGTGTTATATCCCCATCCCACAGTGTTATATCCCCATCCCACAGTGTTATATCCCCATCCCACAGTGTTATATCCCCGTCTCACATAGTTATATCCCCATCTCACAGTGTTATATCCCCATCCCACAGTGTTATATCCCCATCCCACAGTGTTATATCCCCGTCCCACAGTGTTATATCCCCGTCCCACAGTGTTATATCCCCGTCCCACAGTGTTATATCCCCGTCTCACATAGTTATATCCCCATCTCACAGTGTTATATCCCCATCTCACAGTGTTATATCCCCATCCCACAGTGTTATATCCCCATCCCACAGTGTTATATCCCCGTCTCACATAGTTATATCCCCATCTCACAGTGTTATATCCCCATCCCACAGTGTTATATCCCCGTCTCACATAGTCATATCCCCATCTCACAGTGTTATATCCCCATCTCACAGTGTTATATCCCCATCCCACATAGTTATATCCCCATCTCACAGTGTTATATCCCCATCCCACAGTGTTATATCCCCGTCTCACATAGTTATATCCCCATCCCACAGTGTTATATCCCCATCCCACAGTGTTATATCCCCATCCCACAGCGTTATATCCCCATCTCACAGCGTTATATCCCCATCCCACAGCGTTATATCCCCATCTCACAGCGTTATATCCCCATCCCACAGTGTTATATCCCCGTCCCACAGTGTTATATCCCCGTCTCACATAGTTATATCCCCATCTCACAGTGTTATATCCCCATCTCACAGTGTTATATCCCCATCCCACAGTGTTATATCCCCGTCTCACATAGTTATATCCCCATCTCACAGTGTTATATCCCCATCCCACAGTGTTATATCCCCATCCCACAGTGTTATATCCCCGTCCCACAGTGTTATATCCCCGTCTCACATAGTTATATCCCCGTCCCACAGTGTTATATCCCCATCTCACAGTGTTATATCCCCATCTTACAGTGTTATATCCCCATCCCACAGTGTTATATCCCCATCTCACAGTGTTATATCCCCATCCAACTGTGTTATATCCCCATCTCACAGTGTTATATCCCCATCCCACAGTGTTAAATCCCCATCTCACAGTGTTATATCCCCGTCTCACAGTGTTATATCCCCATCTCACAGTGTTATATCCCCATCCCACAGTGTTATATCCCCATCTCACAGTGTTATATCCCCATCTCACAGTGTTATATCCCCATCCCACAGTGTTATATCCCCATCCCACAGTGTTATATCCCCATCTCACAGTGTTATATCCCCATCCCACAGTGTTATATCCCCATCCCACAGTGTTATATCCCCATCTCACAGTGTTATATCCCCATCCCACAGAGTTATATCCCCGTCTCACATAGTTATATCCCCATCCCACAGCGTTACATCCCCATCCCACAGCGTTATATCCCCATCCCACAGTGTTATATCCCCATCTCACAGTGTTATATCCCCATCCCACAGTGTTATATCCCCATCCCACAGTGTTATATCCCCATCTCACAGTGTTATATCCCCATCCCACAGTGTTATATCCCCATCTCACAGTGTTATATCCCCATCTCACAGTGTTATATCCCCATCCCACAGTGTTATATCCCCATCTCACAGTGTTATATCCCCATCCCACAGTGTTATATCCCCATCTCAGTGTTATATCCCCATCCCACAGTGTTATATCCCCATCCCAGTGTTATATCCCCATCCCACAGTGTTATATCCCCGTCTCAAATAGTTATATCCCCATCTCACAGTGTCATATCCCCGTCCCACAGTGTCATATCCCCGTCTCACATAGTAATATCCCCATCTCACAGTGTTATATCCGCATCTCACAGTGTTATATCCCCATCTCACAGTGTTATATCCCCATCCCACAGTGTTATATCCCCATCCCACAGTGTTATATCCCCATCTCACAGTGTTATATCCCCATCTCACAGTGTTATATCCCCATCTCACAGCGTTATATCCCCATCCCACAGTGTTATATCCCCATCTCACAGTGTTATATCCCCATCCCACAGCGTTATATCCCCATCTCACAGCGTTATATCCCCATCCCACAGTGTTATATCCCCATCCCACAGTGTTATATCCCCATCTCACAGTGTTATATCCCCATCTCACAGTGTTATATCCCCATCCCACAGTGTTATATCCCCGTCTCACATAGTTATATCCCCATCTCACAGCGTTATATCCCCATCCCACAGTGTTATAACCCCATCCCACAGTGTTATATCCCCGTCCCACAGTGTTATATCCCCGTCTCACATAGTTATATCCCCGTCCCACAGTGTTATATCCCCATCTCACAGTGTTATATCCCCATCTTACAGTGTTATATCCCCATCCCACAGTGTTATATCCCCATCTCACAGTGTTATATCCCCATCCAACTGTGTTATATCCCCATCTCACAGTGTTATATCCCCATCCCACAGTGTTAAATCCCCATCTCACAGTGTTATATCCCCGTCTCACAGTGTTATATCCCCATCTCACAGTGTTATATCCCCATCCCACAGTGTTATATCCCCATCTCACAGTGTTATATCGCCATCTCACAGTGTTATATCCCCATCCCACAGTGTTATATCCCCATCCCACAGTGTTATATCCCCATCTCACAGTGTTATATCCCCATCCCACAGTGTTATATCCCCATCCCACAGTGTTATATCCCCATCTCACAGTGTTATATCCCCATCCCACAGAGTTATATCCCCGTCTCACATAGTTATATCCCCATCCCACAGCGTTACATCCCCATCCCACAGCGTTATATCCCCATCCCACAGTGTTATATCCCCATCTCACAGTGTTATATCCCCATCCCACAGTGTTATATCCCCATCCCACAGTGTTATATCCCCATCTCACAGTGTTATATCCCCATCCCACAGTGTTATATCCCCATCTCACAGTGTTATATCCCCATCTCACAGTGTTATATCCCCATCCCACAGTGTTATATCCCCATCTCACAGTGTTATATCCCCATCCCACAGTGTTATATCCCCATCTCAGTGTTATATCCCCATCCCACAGTGTTATATCCCCATCCCAGTGTTATATCCCCATCCCACAGTGTTATATCCCCGTCTCAAATAGTTATATCCCCATCTCACAGTGTCATATCCCCGTCCCACAGTGTCATATCCCCGTCTCACATAGTAATATCCCCATCTCACAGTGTTATATCCCCATCTCACAGTGTTATATCCCCATCTCACAGTGTTATATCCCCATCCCACAGTGTTATATCCCCATCCCACAGTGTTATATCCCCATCTCACAGTGTTATATCCCCATCTCACAGTGTTATATCCCCATCCCACAGTGTTATATCCCCATCCCACAGTGTTATATCCCCATCTCACAGTGTTATATCCCCATCCCACAGCGTTATATCCCCATCTCACAGCGTTATATCCCCATCCCACAGTGTTATATCCCCATCCCACAGTGTTATATCCCCATCTCACAGTGTTATATCCCCATCCCACAGTGTTATATCCCCATCCCACAGTGTTATATCCCCATCTCACAGTGTTATATCCCCGTCCCACAGTGTTATATCCCCATCTCACAGTGTTATATCCCCATCTCACAGTGTTATATCCCCATCTCACAGTGTTATATCCCCATCTCAGTGTTATATCCCCGTCTCACAATGTTATATCCCCGTCCCACAGTGTTATATCCCCATCTCACAGTGTTATATCCCCATCTCACAGTGTTATATCCCCATCTCACAGTGTTATATCCCCATCTCACAGTGTTATATCCCCATCCCACAGTGTTATATCCCCGTCTCTCAATGTTATATCCCCGTCTCACAATGTTATATCCCCGTCCCACAGTGTTATATCCCCGTCTCACAGTGTTATATCCCCATCTCACAATGTTATATCCCCATCCCACAGTGTTATATCCCCATCTCACAGTGTTATATCCCCATCCCACAGTGTTTTATCCCCATCTCACAGTGTTATATCCCCGTCTCACATAGTTATATCCCCATCTCACAGTGTTATATCCCCATCTCACAGTGTTATATCCCCATCCCACAGTGTTATATCCCCGTCTCACATAGTTATATCCCCATCTCACAGTGTTATATCCCCATCCCACAGTGTTATATCCCCGTCTCACATAGTCATATCCCCATCTCACAGTGTTATATCCCCATCTCACAGTGTTATATCCCCATCCCACAGTGTTATATCCCCATCCCACAGTGTTATATCCCCGTCTCACATAGTTATATCCCCGTCCCACAGTGTTATATCCCCGTCCCACAGTGTTATATCCCCGTCTCACATAGTTATATCCCCATCTCACAGTGTTATATCCCCATCTCACAGTGTTATATCCCCATCCCACAGTGTTATATCCCCATCCCACAGTGTTATATCCCCGTCTCACATAGTTATATCCCCATCCCACAGTGTTATATCCCCATCCCACAGTGTTAAATCCCCATCCCACAGTGTTATATCCCCGTCCCACAGTGTTATATCCCATTCTCACATAGTTATATCCCCGTCTCACAGTGTTATATCCCCATCTCACAGTGTTATATCCCCATCCCACAGTGGTATATCCCCGTCTCACATAGTTATATCCCCATCTCACAGTGTTATATCCCCATCCCACAGTGTTATATCCCCATCCCACAGTGTTATATCCCCATCCCACAGTGTTATATCCCCATCCCACAGCGTTATATCCCCATCTCACAGTGTTATATCCCCATCCCACAGTGTTATATCCCCATCCCACAGTGTTATATCCCCATCCCACAGTGTTATATCCCCATCTCACAGTTATATCCCCATCCCACAGTGTTATATCCCCGTCCCACAGTGTTATATCCCCGTCCCACAGTGTTATATCCCCATCCCACAGTGTTATATCCCCGTCCCAGTGTTATATCCCCATCTCACAGTGTTATATCCCCATCTCACAGCGTTATATCCCCATCCCACAGTGTTATATCCCCATCTCACAGCGTTATATCCCCGTCTCACAGTGTTATATCCCCATCTCACAGTGTTATATCCCCATCTCACAGTGTTATATCCCCGTCTCACAGCGTTATATCCCCGTCTCACAGCGTTATATCCCCATCTCACAGTGTTATATCCCCGTCCCACAGTGTTATATCCCCATCCCACAGTGTTATATCCCCGTCCCACATAGTTATATCCCCATCTCACAGTGTTATATCCCCATCCCACAGTGTTATATCCCCATCCCACAGTGTTATATCCCCGTCTCACATAGTTATATCCCCATCTCACAGTGTTATATCCCCATCCCACAGTGTTATATCCCCATCCCACAGTGTTATATCCCCATCCCACAGTGTTATATCCCCATCTCACAGTGTTATATCCCCATCTCACAGTGTTATATCCCCGTCCCACAGTGTTATATCCCCGTCCCACAGTGTTATATCCCCATCCCACAGTGTTATATCCCCATCCCACAGTGTTATATCCCCGTCTCACATAGTTATATCCCCATCTCACAGTGTTATAACACCATCCCACAGTGTTATAACACCATCCCACAGTGTTATATCCCCATCTCACAGTGTTATATCCCCATCCCACAGTGTTATATCCCCGTCCCACAGTGTTATATCCCCGTCCCACAGTGTTATATCCCCGTCCCAGTGTTATATCCCCATCTCACAGTGTTATATCCCCATCTCACAGCGTTATATCCCCGTCTCACAGTGTTATATCCCCGTCCCACAGTGTTATATCCCCGTCCCACAGTGTTATATCCCCGTCCCACAGTGTTATATCCCCGTCCCAGTGTTATATCCCCATCTCACAGTGTTATATCCCCATCCCACAGTGTTATATCCCCATCCCACAGTGTTATATCCCCGTCTCACATAGTTATATCCCCATCTCACAGTGTTATAACACCATCCCACAGTGTTATAACACCATCCCACAGTGTTATATCCCCATCTCACAGTGTTATATCCCAATCCCACAGTGTTATATCCCCATCCCACAGTGTTATATCCCCGTCTCACATAGTTATATCCCCGTCCCACAGTGTTATATCCCCGTCTCACATAGTTATATCCCCATCTCACAGTGTTATATCCCCATCTCACAGTGTTATATCCCCATCCCACAGTGTTATATCCCCGTCTCACATAGTTATATCCCCATCTCACAGTGTTATATCCCCATCTCACAGTGTTATATCCCCGTCCCAAAGTGTTATATCCCCGTCTCACATAGTTATATCCCCATCTCACAGTGTTATATCCCCATCTCACAGTGTTATATCCCCATCCCACAGTGTTATATCCCCGTCTCACATAGTTATATCCCCATCTCACAGTGTTATATCCCCATCCCACAGTGTTATATCCCCGTCCCACAGTGTTATATCCCCGTCCCACAGTGTTATATCCCCGTCTCACATAGTTATATCCCCATCTCACAGTGTTATATCCCCATCTCACAGTGTTATATCCCCATCCCACAGTGTTATATCCCCATCTCACAGTGTTATATCCCCATCCCACAGTGTTATATCCCCATCCCACAGTGTTATATCCCCATCCCACAGTGTTATATCCCCATCCCACAGTGTTATATCCCCATCCCACAGCGTTATATCCCCATCTCACAGTGTTATATCCCCATCTCACAGTGTTATATCCCCATCCCACAGTGTTATATCCCCATCCCACAGTGTTATATCCCCGTCTCACATAGTTATATCCCCATCTCACAGTGTTATATCCCCATCCCACAGTGTTATATCCCCATCCCACAGTGTTATATCCCCATCCCACAGTGTTATATCCCCATCTCACAGTGTTATATCCCCGTCTCACAGTGTTATATCCCCATCTCACAGTGTTATATCCCCATCTCACAGTGTTATATCCCCATCCCACAGTGTTATATCCCCATCCCACAGTGTTATATCCCCATCTCACAGTGTTATATCCCCATCTCACAGTGTTATATCCCCGTCTCACAGTGTTATATCCCCGTCTCACATAGTTATATCCCCATCTCACAGTGTTATATCCCCATCTCACAGTGTTATATCCCCATCCCACAGTGTTATATCCCCGTCTCACATAGTTATATCCCCATCTCACAGTGTTATATCCCCATCCCACAGTGTTATATCCCCATCCCACAGTGTTATATCCCCATCCCACAGTGTTATATCCCCATCCCACAGTGTTATATCCCCGTCTCACATAGTTATATCCCCATCTCACAGTGTTATATCCCCATCCCACAGTGTTATATCCCCATCCCACAGCGTTATATCCCCATCTCACAGCGTTATATCCCCATCCCACAGTGTTATATCCCCATCCCACAGTGTTATATCCCCATCCCACAGTGTTATATCCCCATCTCACAGAGTTATATCCCCATCCCACAGTGTTATATCCCCGTCCCACAGTGTTATATCCCCGTCCCACAGTGTTATATCCCCATCCCACAGTGTTATATCCCCGTCCCAGTGTTATATCCCCATCTCACAGCGTTATATCCCCATCTCACAGCGTTATATCCCCATCTCACAGTGTTATATCCCCGTCCCACAGTGTTATATCCCCGTCCCACAGTGTTATATCCCCGTCCCACATAGTTATATCCCCATCTCACAGTGTTATATCCCCATCTCACAGTGTTATATCCCCATCTCACAGTGTTATATCCCCATCCCACAGTGTTATATCCCCATCCCACAGCGTTATATCCCCATCCCACAGTGTTATATCCCCGTCCCACAGCGTTATATCCCCGTCTCACAGCGTTATATCCCCGTCTCACAGTGTTATATCCCCATCTCACAGTGTTATATCCCCGTCTCACAGCGTTATATCCCCGTCTCACAGCGTTATATCCCCATCTCACAGCGTTATATCCCCGTCCCACAGTGTTATATCCCCGTCCCACAGTGTTATATCCCCGTCCCACATAGTTATATCCCCGTCTCACAGTGTTATATCCCCATCTCACAGTGTTATATCCCCATCCCACAGTGTTATATCCCCATCCCACAGTGTTATATCCCCATCCCAGTGTTATATCCCCGTCTCACAGTGTTATATCCCCATCCCACAGTGTTATATCCCCATCCCACAGTGTTATATCCCCATCCCACAGTGTTATATCCCCATCTCACAGTGTTATATCCCCGTCCCACAGTGTTATATCCCCGTCCCACAGTGTTATATCCCCGTCCCACAGTGTTATATCCCCGTCCCACAGTGTTATATCCCCGTCCCACAGTGTTATATCCCCGTCCCACAGTGTTATATCCCCGTCCCACAGTGTTATATCCCCGTCCCACAGTGTTATATCCCCGTCCCACAGTGTTATATCCCCGTCCCACAGTGTTATATCCCCGTCCCAGTGTTATATCCCCATCTCACAGTGTTATATCCCCATCTCACAGCGTTATATCCCCATTCCACAGTGTTATATCCCCATCCCACAGCGTTATATCCCCGTCTCACAACGTTATATCCCCATCTCACAGTGTTATATCCCCATCTCACAGTGTTATATCCCCATCCCACAGTGTTATATCCCCATCCCACAGCGTTATATCCCCATCCCACAGTGTTATATCCCCATCCCAGTGTTATATCCCCATCCCACAGTGTTATATCCCCATCTCACAGTGTTATATCCCCATCCCACAGTGTTATATCCCCATCCCAGTGTTATATCCCCATCCCACAGTGTTATATCCCCATCTCACAGTGTTATATCCCCATCCCACAGTGTTATATCCCCATCTCACAGTGTTATATCCCCATCTCACAGTGTTATATCCCCATCCCACAGTGTTATATCCCCATCCCACAGTGTTATATCCCTATCCCAGTGTTATATCCCCATCCCACAGCGTTATATCCCCATCCCACAGTGTTATATCCCCATCCCACAGTGTTATATCCCCGTCTCACGTAGTTATATCCCCATCCCACAGCGTTATATCCCCATCCCAGTGTTATATCCCCATCCCACAGTGTTATATCCCCATCCCACAGTGTTATATCCCCATCCCACAGTGTTATATCCCCGTCTCACATAGTTATATCCCCATCCCACAGTGTTATATCCCCGTCTCACAGTGTTATATCCCCGTCCCACAGTGTTATATCCCCGTCTCACATAGTTATATCCCCATCCCACAGTGTTATATCCCCATCTCACAGTGTTATATCCCCATCTCACAGTGTTATATCCCCATCTCACAGTGTTATATCCCCATCCCACAGTGTTATATCCCCGTCTCACATAGTTATATCCCCATCCGACAGTGTTGTATCCCCGTCTCACATAGTTATATCCCCATCTCACAGTGTTATATCCCCATCCCACAGTGTTATATCCCCATCCCACAGCGTTATATCCCCATCCCACAGCGTTATATCCCCGTCCCACAGTGTTATATCCCCATCCCACAGTGTTATATCCCCGTCTCACAGTGTTATATCCCCATCCCACAGCGTTATATCCCCGTCCCACAGTGTTATATCCCCATCCCACAGTGTTATATCCCCATCCCAGTGTTATATTCCCGTCTCACAGTGTTATATCCCCATCCCACAGTGTTATATCCCCATCCCACAGTGTTATATCCCCATCCCACAGCGTTATATCCCCGTCTCACAACGTTATATCCCCATCTCACAGTGTTATATCCCCATCTCACAGCGTTATATCCCCATCCCACAGCGTTATATCCCCATCCCACAGCGTTATATCCCCATCCCACAGCGTTATATCCCCATCCCACAGCGTTATATCCCCATCTCACAGCGTTATATCCCCATCTCACAGTGTTATATCCCCATCCCACAGCGTTATATCCCCGTCTCACAGTGTTATATCCCCATCCCACAGTGTTATATCCCCGTCTCACAGTGTTATATCCCCATCCCACAGTGTTATATCCCCGTCTCACAGTGTTATATCCCCGTCTCACAGTGTTATATCCCCATCCCACAGCGTTATATCCCCGTCCCACAGTGTTATATCCCCATCCCACAGTGTTATATCCCCATCCCAGTGTTATATTCCCGTCTCACAGTGTTATATCCCCATCCCACAGTGTTATATCCCCATCCCACAGTGTTATATCCCCATCCCACAGCGTTATATCCCCGTCTCACAACGTTATATCCCCATCTCACAGTGTTATATCCCCATCTCACAGTGTTATATCCCCGTCTCACAGTGTTATATCCCCATCCCACAGTGTTATATCCCCATCCCACAGTGTTATATCCCCATCCCACAGCGTTATATCCCCGTCTCACAACGTTATATCCCCATCTCACAGTGTTATATCCCCATCCCACAGTGTTATATCCCCGTCTCACAGTGTTATATCCCCATCCCACAGTGTTATATCCCCGTCTCACAGTGTTATATCCCCGTCTCACAGTGTTATATCCCCATCCCACAGCGTTATATCCCCGTCCCACAGTGTTATATCCCCGTCCCACAGTGTTATATCCCCATCCCACAGTGTTATATCCCCATCCCAGTGTTATATTCCCGTCTCACAGTGTTATATCCCCATCCCACAGTGTTATATCCCCATCCCACAGTGTTATATCCCCATCCCACAGCGTTATATCCCCGTCTCACAACGTTATATCCCCATCTCACAGTGTTATATCCCCATCTCACAGTGTTATATCCCCATCCCACAGCGTTATATCCCCATCCCACAGCGTTATATCCCCATCCCACAGCGTTATATCCCCATCCCACAGCGTTATATCCCCATCTCACAGTGTTATATCCCCATCCCACAGCGTTATATCCCCGTCTCACAGTGTTATATCCCCATCCCACAGTGTTATATCCCCGTCTCACAGTGTTATATCCCCATCCCACAGTGTTATATCCCCGTCTCACAGTGTTATATCCCCGTCTCACAGTGTTATATCCCCGTCTCACAGTGTTATATCCCCATCCCACAGCGTTATATCCCCGTCCCACAGTGTTATATCCCCATCCCACAGTGTTATATCCCCATCCCAGTGTTATATTCCCGTCTCACAGTGTTATATCCCCATCCCACAGTGTTATATCCCCATCCCACAGTGTTATATCCCCATCCCACAGCGTTATATCCCCGTCTCACAACGTTATATCCCCATCTCACAGTGTTATATCCCCATCTCACAGTGTTATATCCCCATCCCACAGCGTTATATCCCCATCCCACAGCGTTATATCCCCATCCCACAGCGTTATATCCCCATCCCACAGCGTTATATCCCCATCTCACAGTGTTATATCCCCGTCCCACAGCGTTATATCCCCGTCTCACAGTGTTATATCCCCATCCCACAGTGTTATATCCCCGTCTCACAGTGTTATATCCCCATCCCACAGTGTTATATCCCCGTCTGACAGTGTTATATCCCCGTCTCACAGTGTTATATCCCCGTCTCACAGTGTTATATCCCCGTCTCACAATGTTATATCCCCATCTCACAGTGTTATATCCCCATCTCACAGTGTTATATCCCCATCTCACAGTGTTATATCCCCATCCCACAGTGTTATATCCCCATCCCACAGTGTTATATCCCCATCTCACAGTGTTATATCCCCATCCCACAGCGTTATATCCCCATCCCACAGTGTTATATCCCCATCCCACAGTGTTATATCCCCGTCTCACATAGTTATATCCCCATCCCACAGTGTTATATCCCCATCTCACAGTGTTATATCCCCGTCTCACAGTGTTATATCCCCGTCCCACAGTGTTATATCCCCGTCTCACAGTGTTATATCCCCGTCCCACAGTGTTATATCCCCATCCCACAGTGTTATATCCCCATCCCACAGTGTTATATCCCCATCCCACAGCGTTATATCCCCATCTCACAGCGTTATATCCCCATCCCACAGTGTTATATCCCCATCTCACAGTGTTATATCCCCATCCCACAGTGTTATATCCCCATCCCACAGCGTTATATCCCCATCTCACAGCGTTATATCCCCATCTCACAGCGTTATATCCCCATCCCACAGTGTTATATCCCCGTCTCACATAGTTATATCCCCATCCCACAGTGTTATATCCCCGTCTCACATAGTTATATCCCCATCTCACAGCGTTATATTCCCATCCCACAGCGTTTTCTCCCCATCTCACAGTGTTATATCCCCATCCCACAGTGTTATATCCCCATCTCACAGTGTTATATCCCCATCCCACAGTGTTATATCCCCATCCCACAGTGTTATATCCCCGTCTCACAGTGTTATATCCCCATCCCAGTGTTATATCCCCATCTCACAGTGTTATATCCCCATCCCAGTGTTATATCCCCATCCCACAGTGTTATATCCCCATCCCACAGTTATATCCCCATCCCACAGTTATATCCCCATCTCACAGTTATATCCCCATCCCACAGTGTTATATCCCCATCCCAGAGTGTTATATCCCCATCTCACAGTGTTATATCCCCATCCCACAGTGTTATATCCCCATCTCACAGTGTTATATCCCCATCCCACAGTGTTATATCCCCATCCCACAGTGTTATATTCCCATCCCACAGTGTTATATCCCTATCCCAGTGTTATATCCCCATCCCACAGCGTTATATCCCCGTCCCACAGCGTTATATCCCCGTCCCACAGCGTTATATCCCCGTCCCACAGCGTTATATCCCCGTCCCACAGCGTTATATCCCCGTCCCACAGCGTTATATCCCCGTCCCACAGCGTTATATCCCCGTCCCACAGTGTTATATCCCCGTCTCACATAGTTATATCCCCATCCCACAGTGTTATATCCCCATCCCACAGTGTTATATCCCCATCTCACAGTGTTATATCCCCATCCCAGTGTTATATCCCCCTCCCACAGTGTTATATCCCCGTCCCACAGTGTTATATCCCCATCTCACAGTGTTATATCCCCATCCCACAGTATTATATCCCCGTCTCACATAGTTATATCCCCATCCCACAGTGTTATATCCCCGTCTCACATAGTTATATCCCCATCTTACAGTGTTATATCCCCATCTCACAGTGTTTTATCCCCATCTCACAGTGTTTTATCCCCATCCCAGTGTTATATCCCCATCTCACAGTGTTATATCCCCATCCCACAGTGTTATATCCCCATCCCACAGTGTTATATCCCCATCTCACAGTGTTATATCCCCATCTCACAGTGTTATATCCCCATCCCACAGTGTTATATCCCCATCTCACAGTGTTTTATCCCCATCCCAGTGTTATATCCCCATCTCACAGTGTTATATCCCCATCCCAGTGTTATATCCCCGTCCCACAGTGTTATATCCCCGTCCCACAGTGTTATATCCCCATCTCACAGTGTTATATCCCCATCCCACAGTATTATATCCCCGTCTCACATAGTTATATCCCCATCCCACAGTGTTATATCCCCGTCTCACATAGTTATATCCCCATCTTACAGTGTTATATCCCCATCTTACAGTGTTATATCCCCATCTCACAGTGTTTTATCCCCATCTCACAGTGTTTTATCCCCATCCCAGTGTTATATCCCCATCCCACAGTGTTATATCCCCATCCCACAGTGTTATATCCCCATCCCACAGTGTTATATCCCCATCCCACAGTGTTATATCCCCGTCTCACATAGTTATATCCCCATCCCACAGTGTTATATCCCCGTCTCACATAGTTATATCCCCATCTCACAGTGTTATATCCCCATCCCAGTGTTATATCCCCATCTCACAGTGTTATATCCCCATCCCACAGTGTTATATCCCCATCTCACAGTGTTTTATCCCCATCCCAGTGTTATATCCCCATCTCACAGTGTTATATCCCCATCCCACAGTGTTATATCCCCATCCCACAGTGTTATATCCCCATCCCACAGTGTTATATCCCCGTCTCACATAGTTATATCCCCATCTCACAGTGTTATATCCCCATCCCAGTGTTATATCCCCATCTCACGGTGTTATATCCCCATCCCACAGTGTTATATCCCCATCCAACAGTGTTATATCCCCATCCCAGTGTTATATTCCCATTTGTCAGGGTCATATTCCCACCTGCACATTTCCCCCCGCACACCCCCAGCGCCTGACCCCCGCACTTCCCTGACTCCCCACCACCAATCGAAACTGTTCCCCCCAAGCTGAAGTTCCAGCGGTGTTACTGAGACATTTGTGCTGGGTGTCAGTGTAGATGCAGTTGGGCCTGTTTCCTTGGATACAGGTCCTGTGGTGGTTGACGCTGGAGAAGTGGAGCTGTCATCTTGCCAGCAGGGTATCAGTGAGAGGGGGCTCACCTTTCTCCCTGCTCCCCCTGTCCCCCAGCCCCAGGGTAAAGGGGCTGTATCCATGATCACTCACTGTCATCACAGTCGCTGTCCTCCAGGCAGAAACTGGCCTTGTGTCCCTCGGCCACCTTGCTGCCGTTCAACGTCAGGATGTCATAGTGGGTGAAAATGTCCATGCTGTGGTAGTGTCTGTGAGAGAGACACAGGTGATCAGACATGCTAACTACACACACACCGCCCCCCGGCTAACTACACACACACCGCCCCCCCCGGCTAACTACACACACACCGCACCCCGGCTAACTACACACACACACACCGCCCCCCGGCTAACTACACTCACACACACACACACCGAACCCCGGCTAACTACACACACACACACCCCGCACCCCAGCTAACTACACTCACACACCGCACCCCGGCTAACTACACTCACACACCGCCCCCCGGCCAACTACACACACACACCGCCCCCCGGCCAACTACACACACACACCGCCCCCCGGTCAACTACACACACACCGCACCCCGGCTAACTGCACACACACACACACCGCACCCCGGCTAACTACACACACACACACACCGAACCCCGGCTAACTACACACACACACACCCCGCACCCCAGCTAACTACACACACACACCGCACCCCGGCTAACTACACTCACACACCGCACCCCGGCTAACTACACTCACACACCGCACCCCGGCTAACTACACTCACACACCGCACCCCGGCTAACTACACTCACACACACACACACCGAACCCCGGCTAACTACACACACACACACCCCGCACCCCAGCTAACTACACTCACACACCGCACCCCGGCTAACTACACTCACACACCGCCCCCCGGCCAACTACACACACACACCGCCCCCCGGCCAACTACACACACACACCGCCCCCCGGTCAACTACACACACACCGCACCCCGGCTAACTGCACACACACACACACCGCACCCCGGCTAACTACACACACACACACACCGAACCCCGGCTAACTACACACACACACACCCCGCACCCCAGCTAACTACACACACACACCGCACCCCGGCTAACTACACTCACACACCGCACCCCGGCTAACTACACTCACACACCGCACCCCGGCTAACTACACTCACACACCGCACCCCGGCTAACTACACACACACACCGCACCCCGGCTAACTACACTCACACACCGCACCCCGGCTAACTACACACACACACACCGCCCCCCGGCTAACTACACACACACACACACCGAACCCCGGCTAACTACACACACACACACCCCGCACCCCAGCTAACTACACACACACACCGCACCCCGGCTAACTACACTCACACACCGCCCCCCGGCCAACTACACACACACACCGCCCCCCGGCTAACTACACACACACCGCACCCCGGCTAACTGCACACACACACACACCGCACCCCGGCTAACTACACACACACACACACACCGAACCCCGGCTAACTACACACACACACACCCCGCACCCCAGCTAACTACACACACACACCGCACCCCGGCTAACTACACTCACACACCGCACCCCGGCTAACTACACACACACACACACCGAACCCCGGCTAACTACACACACACACACCCCGCACCCCAGCTAACTACACACACACACCGCACCCCGGCTAACTACACACACACACCGCACCCCGGCTAACTACACACACACACCGCACCCCGGCTAACTACACACACACACACACCGAACCCCGGCTAACTACACACACACCGCACCCCGGCTAACTGCACACACACACACACCGCACCCCGGCTAACTACACACACACACACACCGAACCCCGGCTAACTACACACACACACACCCCGCACCCCAGCTAACTACACACACACACCGCACCCCGGCTAACTACACTCACACACCGCACCCCGGCTAACTACACTCACACACACACCGAACCCCGGCTAACTACACACACACACACCGCCCCCCGGCCAACTACACACACCCCGCACCCCAGCTAACTACACACACACACCGCACCCCGGCTAACTACACACACACACACACCGAACCCCGGCTAACTACACACACACACACCCCGCACCCCGGCTAACTACACACACACACACCCCGCACCCCAGCTAACTACACACACACACCGCACCCCGGCTAACTACACACACACACCGCCCCCCGGCCAACTACACACACACACCGCCCCCCGGCCAACTACACACACACACCGCCCCCCGGCCAACTACACACACACCGCACCCCGGCTAACTGCACACACACACACACCGCACCCCTGCTAACTACACACACACACACACACCGAACCCCGGCTAACTACACACACACACACCCCGCACCCCAGCTAACTACACACACACACCGCACCCCGGCTAACTACACTCACACACCGCACCCCGGCTAACTACACACACACACACACCGAACCCCGGCTAACTACACACACACACACCCCGCACCCCAGCTAACTACACACACACACCGCACCCCGGCTAACTACACACACACACCGCACCCCGGCTAACTACACACACACACACACCGAACCCCGGCTAACTACACACACACCGCACCCCGGCTAACTGCACACACACACACACCGCACCCCGGCTAACTACACACACACACACACCGAACCCCGGCTAACTACACACACACACACCCCGCACCCCAGCTAACTACACACACACACCGCACCCCGGCTAACTACACTCACACACCGCACCCCGGCTAACTACACACACACACACACACCGAACCCCGGCTAACTACACACACACACACCGCCCCCGGCCAACTACACACACCCCGCACCCCAGCTAACTACACACACACACCGCACCCCGGCTAACTACACACACACACACACCGAACCCCGGCTAACTACACACACACACACCCCGCACCCCAGCTAACTACACACACACACCGCACCCCGGCTAACTACACTCACACACCGCACCCCGGCTAACTACACACACACCCCGCACCCCGGCTAACTACACTCACACACCGCACCCCGGCTAACTACACTCACACACCGCACCCCGGCTAACTACACACACACCCCGCACCCCGGCTAACTACACACACACACCGCACCCCGGCTAACTACACACACACACCGAACCCCGGCTAACTATACACACACACCGCACCCCGGCTAACTACACACACACTGCCCTGGATAACTACATTCACGCCACTCCCAGGCTAACTACACACAGTCTCCCAGTGACTGACCCTCACTCCCAGTCACTCTCCCACTGGGGGACCCGGACTCCCAGTGTCTGTCCTAGTGGGGGACCCTCACTCCCAGTCACTCTCCCGGTGGGTGACCCTTACTCCCAGTCACTCTCCCGGTGGGTGACCCTTACTCCCAGTCACTCTCCCGGTGGGTGACCCTTACTCCCAGTCACTCTCCCGGTGGGTGACCCTTACTCCCAGTCACTCTCCCGGTGGGTGACCCTTACTCCCAGTCACTCTCCCAGTGGGGGACCCTCACTCCCAGTGTCTCTTCCAGTGGGTAAACCTCACTCCCAGTTTCTCTCCCAGTGGGGGACCCTCACTTCCAGTCACTCTCCCAGTGGGGGACCCTCACTCCCAGTGTCTCTCCCAGAGGGTGACCCTCATTCCCAGTCACTCTCCCAGTGGGTGACCCTCATTCCCAGTCACTGTCCCTGCTCTCAGCTGCCTGCTGGGAGTACTGGTTGGGGTATTCCCACTGGGTAGAGCCCTCCCTGTCCTTACCCATGACACTCGTGCCAGACCCAGGAGTGTCTCCCAGCCTTGGGTCTGAAGTCTGACCGCCCAATGTTGTGGATTTCAGAGGAGAATCGGAGTAGCCTGCGATGCCCATACGGCCAGTTGGCATTCCGGGCTGAGCTGGAGAGACAATCCTCCTCAGCAGCACAGTACAACATGTGCAGGGGCCGGTCCTCAATGTACGCTGTCTGCTGGACCAGACGTGCATCCAAGATCAGATCCGAGGCAGCTACAACCACATAAACAACCAATCATTCATCCCGTACTTCAGCAGGACGCACTGCACTGGATCACTGTACCAGATCAAAAAATGAGGTCTGCAGATGCTGGAGATCAAAGCTGAAAATGTGTTGCTGGTTAAAGCACAGCAGGTCAGGCAGCATCGCAGGAAGAGGGAATTCGACGTTTCGAGCATAAGCCCTTCATCAGGAATGCACGAAACGTCGAATTCCCTATTCCTGAGATGCTGCCTGACCTGCTGTGCTTTAACCAGCAACACATTTTCAGCACAGTACCAGAGGAACAGGGACACATCTCACTGGATCACATTGCCACAGCAAAATGGGACAGACTACAACTGAAACACAGGGACAGGGAGGGCTGGTCTCACACAGAGACAGGGAGGACTGGTCTCTCACAGAGACTGGGAGGACTGGACTCTCACAGAGACTGGGAGGACTGGTTTCACACAGGGACTAGGAGGGGTGGTCACACACAGAGACAGGGAGGGGGGTCTCGAACAGAGACAGGGAGGGGTGGTCTCACACAGACACAGGGAGGGCTGGTCTCACACAGGGACAGGGAGGCCTGGTCTCACACAGGGACAGGGAGGCCTGGTCTCACACAGGGACAGGGAGGCCTGGTCTCACACAGGGACAGGGAGGGCTGGTCTCACACAGGGACAGGGAGGGCTGGTCTCACACAGGGACAGGGAGGGCTGGTCTCACACAGGGACAGGGAGGGCTGGTCTCACACAGGGACAGGGAGGGCTGGTCACACAGGGACAGGGAGGGCTAATCACACACAGAGACAGGGAGGGCTGGTCTCACACAGCGACTGGGAGGGCTGGTCTCACACAGGGACTGGGAGGGCTAGTCTCACACAGGGACTGGGAGGGCTAGTCTCACACAGAGACAGGGAGGGGTGGTCTCGAACAGAGACAGGGAGGGGTGGTCTCGAACAGAGACAGGGAGGGGTGGTCTCACACAGAGACAGGGAGGGGTGGTCTCACACAGAGACAGGGAGGGGTGGTCTCACACAGAGACAGGGAGGGGTGGTCTCACACAGAGACAGGGAGGGCTGGTCTCACACAGAGACAGGGAGGGCTGGTCTCACACAGAGACAGGGAGGGCTGGTCTCACACAGAGACAGGGAGGGCTGGTCTCACACAGAGACAGGGAGGGCTGGTCTCACACAGAGACAGGGAGGGCTGGTCTCACACAGAGACAGGGAGGGCTGGTCTCACACAGAGACAGGGAGGGCTGGTCTCACACAGAGACAGGGAGGGCTGGTCTCACACAGAGACAGGGAGGGCTGGTCTCACACAGAGACAGGGAGGACTGGTCTCACACAGAGACAGGGAGGACTGGTCTCACACAGGGACCGGGAGGACTGGTCTCAGACAGAGACAGGGAGGGCTGGACACACACAGAAACAAGGAGGTCTGGTCTCAGACAGAGATAGGGAGGGCTGGTCTCACACAGAGACAGGGAGGGGTGGTCTCACACAGAGACAGGGAGGGGTGGTCTCACACAGGGACTGGGAGGGCTGGTCTCACACAGAGACCGGGAGGGCTGGTCTCACACAGAGTCCGGGAGGGCTGGTCTCACACAGGGACCGGGAGGGCCGGTCACACACAGAGACAGGGAGGACCGGTCTCACACAGGGACTGGGAGGGCCGGTCTCACACCGGGACCGGGAGGGCAGGTCTCAGACAGAGACCGGGAGGGCTGGTCTCACACAGAGACCGGGAGGGCTGGTCTCACACAGAGTCCGGGAGGGCTGGTCTCACACAGGGACCGGGAGGGCCGGTCACACACAGAGACAGGGAGGACCGGTCTCACACAGGGACTGGGAGGGCCGGTCTCACACAGGGACGGGGAGGGCCGGTCTCACACAGGGACCGGGAGGGCAGGTCTCAGACAGAGACCGGGAGGGCTGGTCTCACACAGAGTCCGGGAGGGCTGGTCTCACACAGAGTCCGGGAGGGCTGGTCTCACACAGAGTCCGGGAGGGCTGGTCTCACACAGGGACCGGGAGGGCTGGTCACACACAGAGACAGGGAGGGCTGGTCTCACACAGGGACCGGGAGGGCTGGTCTCACACAGGGACCGGGAGGGCTGGTCTCACACAGGGACCGGGAGGGCAGGTCTCAGACAGAGACCGGGAAGGCTGGTCTCACACAGGGTCCGGGAGGGCTGGTCTCACACAGGGTCCGGGAGGGCTGGTCTCACACAGGGACCGGGAGGGCTGGTCTCACACAGGGACCGGGAGGGCTGGTCTCACACAGGGACCGGGAGGGCTGGTCTCACACAGGGACCGGGAGGGCTGGTCTCACACAGGGACCGGGAGGGCTGGTCTCACACAGGGACCGGGAGGGCTGGTCTCACACAGGGACCGGGAGGGCTGGTCTCACACAGGGACCGGGAGGGCTGGTCTCACACAGGGACCGGGAGGGCTGGTCTCACACAGGGACCGGGAGGGCTGGTCACACACAGGGACCGGGAGGGCTGGTCACACACAGGGACCGGAAGGGCTGGTCACACACAGGGACCAGGAGGGCTGGTCACGCACAGAGACAGGGAGGACTGGACACGCACAGAGACAGGGAGGACTGGTCACGCACAGAGACAGGGAGGGCTGGACACGCACAGGGACAGGGAGGGCTGGTCTCACACAGAGACCGGGAGGGCTGGTCACACACAGAGACAGGGAGGGCTGGTCACACACAGAGACAGGGAGGGCTGGTCACACACAGAGACAGGGAGGGCTGGTCACACACAGGGACAGGGAGGGCTGGTCACACACAGGGACAGGGAGGGCTGGTCACACACAGGGACAGGGAGGGCTGGTCACACACAGGGACAGGGAGGGCTGGTCTCACACAGGGACTGGGAGGACTGGTCTCACACAGGGACTGGGAGGGCTGGTCACACACAGGGACAGGGAGGGCTGGTCTCACACAGGGACTGGGAGGACTGGTCTCTCACAGGGACTGGGAGGACTGGTCTCACACAGGGACTGGGAGGACTGGTCTCACACAGGGACTGGGAGGACTGGTCTCACACAGGGACTGGGAGGACTGGTCTCTCACAGGGACTGGGAGGGGTGGTCACACACAGAGACAGGGAGGGGGGATCTCGAACAGAGACAGGGAGGGGTGGTCTCACACAGAGACAGGGAGGGGTGGTCTCACACAGGGACAGGGAGGACTGGTCTCACACAGGGACAGGGAGGACTGGTCTCACACAGGGACAGGGAGGGCTGGACACACACAGAAACAAGGAGGTCTGGTCTCACACAGAGATAGGGAGGGCTGGACACACACAGGGACAGGGAGGGCTGGACACACACAGAGACAAGGAGGGCTGGTCACACAGAGACAGGGAGGGCTGGTCACACAGAGACAGGGAGGGCTGGACACACACAGGGACAGGGAGGGCTGGTCACACACAGGGACAGGGAGGGCTGGTCTCACACAGAGACAAGGAGGTCTGGTCTCACACAGAGACAGGGAGGGCTGGTCACACACAGAGACAGGGAGGGGGGATCTCGAACAGAGACAGGGAGGGGGGATCTCGAACAGAGACAGGGAGGGGTGGTCTCACACAGAGACAGGGAGGGCTGGTCTCACACAGAGACAGGGAGGACTGGTCTCACACAGAGACAGGGAGGACTGGTCTCACACAGAGACAGGGAGGGCTGGACACACACAGAAACAAGGAGGTCTGGTCTCACACAGAGACAGGGAGGGCTGGTCTCACACAGGGACAGGGAGGTGTGGTCTCACACAGAGACAGGGAGGGCTGGTCTCACACAGAGACAGGGAGGGCTGGTCTCACACAGGGACTGGGAGTGCTGGTCTCACACAGGCACAGGGAGGGCTGGTCTCACACAGGGACAGGGAGGGCTGGTCACACACAGGGACAGGGAGGGCTGGTCACACACAGGGACAGGGAGGGGTGGTCACACACAGGGACAGGGAGGACTGGACACACACAGGGACAGGGAGGACTGGACACACACAGGGACAGGGAGGGCTGGTCTCACACAGAGACAGGGAGGGGTGGTCTTAAACAGAGACAGGGAGGGGTGGTCTTAAACAGAGACAGGGAGGGGTGGTCACACACAGAGACAGGGAGGGCTGGTCGCACACAGAGACAGGGAGGGCTGGTCGCACACAGAGACAGGGAGGGCTGGTCACACACAGAGACAGGGAGGGCTGGTCGCACATAGGGACAGGGAGGGCTGGTCACACACAGAGACAGGGAGGGCTGGTCTCACACAGGGACCGGGAGGGCTGGTCTCACACAGAGACAGGGAGGGCTGGTCTCACACAGAGACCGGGAGGGCTGGTCTCACACAGAGTCCGGGAGGGCTGGTCTCACACAGGGACCGGGAGGGCTGGTCACACACAGGGACCGGGAGGGCTGGTCACACACAGGGACCGGGAGGGCTGGTCACACACAGGGACCGGGAGGGCTGGTCACACACAGGGACCGGGAGGGCTGGTCACACACAGGGACCGGGAGGGCTGGTCACACACAGGGACCGGGTGGGCTGGTCACACACAGGGACCGGGAGGGCTGGTCACACACAGGGACCGGGAGGGCTGGTCTCACACAGGGACCGGGAGGGCTGGTCACACACAGTGACAGGGAGGGCTGGTATGACACAGAGACAGGGAGGGCTCGTCTCACACAGGGACAGGGAGGGATGGTCACACACAGGGACACGGAGGGCTGGTCTCACACAGGGACACGGAGGGCTGGTCTCACACAGGGACCGGGAGGGCTGGTCTCACACAGGGACAGGGAGGGCTGGTCTCACACAGGGACCGGGAGGGCTGGTCTCACACATGGACAGGGAGGGCTGGTCACACACAGGGACCGGGAGAGGTGGTCTCACACAGAGACAGGGAGAGGTGGTCTCACACAGACAGGGTGGGCTGGTCACACACAGAGACAGGGAGGGGTGGTCTCACACAGAGACAGGGAGGGCTGGTATCACACAGCGGCAGGGAGGGCTGGTATCACACAGGGACTGGGAGGGCTGGTCACACACAGGGACTGGAAGCGCTGGTCTCACACAGGGACAGGGAGGGCTGCTCTCACACAGGGACAGGGAGGGCTGGTCACACACAGAGACAGGGACGACTGGTGACACACAGAGAAAGGGAGGGCTGGTCTCACACAGGGACCGGGAGGGCTGGTCTCACACAGGGACCGGGAGGGCTGGTCACACACAGGGACCGGGAGGGCTGGTCACACACAGGGACCGGGAGGGCTGGTCACACACAGGGACCGGGAGGGCTGGTCACACACAGGGACCGGGAGGGCTGGTCACACACAGGGACCGGGAGGGCTGGTCACACACAGGGACCGGGAGGGCTGGTCACACACAGGGACCGGGAGGGCTGGTCACACACAGGGACCGGGAGGGCTGGTCACACACAGGGACCGGGAGGGCTGGTCACACACAGGGACCGGGAGGGCTGGTCACACACAGGGACCGGGAGGGCTGGTCACACACAGGGACCGGGAGGGCTGGTCACACACAGGGACCGGGAGGGCTGGTCACACACAGGGACCGGGAGGGCTGGTCACACACAGGGACCGGGAGGGCTGGTCACACACAGGGACCGGGAGGGCTGGTCTCACACAGGGACGGGGAGGGCTGGTCACACACAGAGACAGGGAGGGCTGGTGACACGAAGAGACAAGGAGGTCTGGTCTCAGACAGAGCCAGGGAGGGCTGGCGTCACACAGGAACCGGGAGGGCTGGTCACACACAGGGACAGGGAGGGCTGGTCTCACACAGGGACAGGGAGGGCTGGTCTCACACAGGGACAGGGAGGGCTGGTCTCACACAGGGACAGTGAGGGCTGGTCACACACAGGGACAGTGAGGGCTGGTCACACACAGGGACAGGGAGGGCTGGTCACACACAGGGACAGGGAGGGCTGGTCACACACAGGGACAGGGAGGGCTGGTCACACACAGGGACAGGGAGGGCTGGTCACACACATGGACAGGGAGGGCTGGTCACACACAGGGACAGGGAGCGCTGATCTCACACAGGGACAGGGAGGGCTGGTCACACAGGGACAGGGAGAGCTGGTCACACACAGAGACACAGGTAGGTCTGGTCTCACACAGAGACAGGGAGGGCTCGTCTCACACAGGGACAGGGAGGACTGGTCTCACACAGGGACAGGGAGGGCTGGTCTCACACAGGGACTGGGAGGGCTGCTCTCACACAGGGAGAGGGAGGGCTGGTCACACACAGAGACAGGGAGGGCTGGTCACACACAGGGACTGGCAACGCTGGTCTCACACATGGACAGGGAGGGCTGGTCTCACACAGGGACAGGGAGGGCTGGTCACACAGGGACAGGGAGGGCTGGTCACACACAGGGACAGGCAGGGCTGGTCACACACAGGGACAGGGAGGGCTGGTCACACACAGGGACAGGGAGAGGTGGTCACACACAGAGACAGGGAGGGCTGGTCACACACAGAGACAGGGAGGGCTGGTCTCACACAGGGACAGGGAGGGCTGGTCTCACACAGGGACAGGGAGGGCTGGTCTCACACAGGGACAGGGAGGGCTGGTCTCACACAGGGACAGGGAGGGCTGGTCTCACACAGGGACAGGGAGGGCTGGTCTCACACAGGGACTGGGAGGGCTGGTCACACACAGGGACTGGAAGCGCTGGTCTCACACAGAGACAGGGAGGGCTGGTCACACACAGAGACAGGGAGGGCTGGTCTCACACAGAGACAGGGAGGGCTGGTCTCACACAGGGACACAGGGAGGGCTGGTCTCACACAGGGACAGGGAGGGCTGGTCTCACACAGGGACAGGGAGGGCTGGTCTCACACAGGGACAGGGAGGGCTGGTCTCACACAGGGACAGGGAGGGCTGGTCTCACACAGGGACAGGGAGGGCTGGTCTCACACAGGGACTGGGAGGGCTGGTCACACACAGGGACTGGAAGCGCTGGTCTCACACAGGGACTGGAAGCGCTGGTCTCACACAGGGACTGGGAGGGCTGGTCACACACAGGGACTGGAAGCGCTGGTCTCACACAGAGACAGGGAGGGCTCGTCTCACACAGGGACAGGGAGGGCTCGTCTCACACAGGGACAGGGAGGGCTGGTCACACACAGAGACAGGGAGGGCTGGTCTCACACAGAGACAGGGAGGGCTGGTCTCACACAGAGACAGGGAGGGCTGGTCTCACACAGGGACAGGGAGGGCTGGTCTCACACAGGGACAGGGAGGGCTGGTCTCACACAGGGACCGGGAGGGCTGGTCTCACACAGGGACCGGGAGGGCTGGTCTCACACAGGGACCGGGAGGGCTGGTCTCACACATGGACAGGGAGGGCTGGTCTCACACAGGGACGGGAGGGCTGGTCTCACACAGGGACCGGGAGAGGTGGTCTCACACAGGGACAGGGAGGGGTGGTCTCACACAGGGACAGGGTGGGCTGGTCACACACAGAGACCGGGAGGGGTGGTCTCACACAGGGACCGGGAGGGCTGGTCTCACACAGGGACCGGGAGGACTGGTCTCACACAGGGACCGGGAGGGCTGGTCTCACACAGGGACTGGAAGCGCTGGTCTCACACAGGGACAGGGAGGGCTGGTCTCACACAGGGAGAGGGAGGGCTGGTCACACACAGAGACCGGGAGGGCTGGTCACACACAGAGACCGGGAGGGCTGGTCACACACAGGGACTGGCAGGGCTGGTCTCACACAGGGACCGGGAGGGCTGGTCTCACACAGGGACAGGGAGGGCTGGTCTCACACAGGGACCGGGAGGGCTGGTCACACACAGGGACAGGGAGGGCTGGTCACACACAGGGACAGGGAGGGCTGGTCACACACAGGGACAGGGAGAGGTGGTCTCACACAGACAGGGTGGGCTGGTCACACACAGAGACAGGGAGGGGTGGTCTCACACAGAGACAGGGAGGGCTGGTATCACACAGCGGCAGGGAGGGCTGGTCTCACACAGGGACTGGGAGGGCTGGTCACACACAGGGAGAGGGAGGGCTGCTCTCACACAGGGAGAGGGAGGGCTGGTCACACACAGAGACAGGGACGACTGGTGACACACAGAGAAAGGGAGGGCTGGTCTCACACAGGGACCGTGAGGGCTGGTCTCACACTGGGACCGGGAGGGCTGGTCTCACACAGGGACCGGGAGGGCTGGTCTCACACAGGGACCGGGAGGGCTGGTCTCACACAGGGACCGGGAGGGCTGGTCTCACACAGGGACCGGGAGGGCTGGTCACACACAGGGACCGGGAGGGCTGGTCACACACAGGGACCGGGAGGGCTGGTCACACACAGGGACCGGGAGGGCTGGTCACACACAGGGACCGGGAGGGCTGGTCACACACAGGGACCGGGAGGGCTGGTCACACACAGGGACCGGGAGGGCTGGTCACACACAGGGACCGGGAGGGCTGGTCACACACAGGGACCGGGAGGGCTGGTCACACACAGGGACCGGGAGGGCTGGTCACACACAGGGACCGGGAGGGCTGGTCACACACAGGGACCGGGAGGGCTGGTCACACACAGGGACCGGGAGGGCTGGTCACACACCGGGACCGGGAGGGCTGGTCTCACACAGGGACCGGGAGGGCTGGTCACACACAGTGACAGGGAGGGCTGGTATGACACAGAGACAGGGAGGGCTCGTCTCACACAGGGACAGGGAGGGATGGTCACACACAGGGACACGGAGGGCTGGTCTCACACAGGGACACGGAGGGCTGGTCTCACACAGGGACCGGGAGGGCTGGTCTCACACAGGGACAGGGAGGGCTGGTCTCACACAGGGACCGGGAGGGCTGGTCTCACACATGGACAGGGAGGGCTGGTCACACACAGGGACAGGGAGGGCTGGTCTCACACAGGGACAGGGAGGGCTGGTCTCACACAGGGACAGGGAGGGCTGGTCTCACACAGGGACAGGGAGGGCTGGTCTCACACAGGGACTGGGAGGGCTGGTCACACACAGGGACTGGAAGCGCTGGTCTCACACAGGGACTGGAAGCGCTGGTCTCACACAGGGACTGGGAGGGCTGGTCACACACAGGGACTGGAAGCGCTGGTCTCACACAGAGACAGGGAGGGCTCGTCTCACACAGGGACAGGGAGGGCTCGTCTCACACAGGGACAGGGAGGGCTGGTCACACACAGAGACAGGGAGGGCTGGTCTCACACAGAGACAGGGAGGGCTGGTCTCACACAGAGACAGGGAGGGCTGGTCTCACACAGGGACAGGGAGGGCTGGTCTCACACAGGGACAGGGAGGGCTGGTCTCACACAGGGACCGGGAGGGCTGGTCTCACACAGGGACCGGGAGGGCTGGTCTCACACAGGGACCGGGAGGGCTGGTCTCACACATGGACAGGGAGGGCTGGTCACACACAGGGACCGGGAGGGCTGGTCACACACAGGGACCGGGAGAGGTGGTCTCACACAGAGACAGGGAGAGGTGGTCTCACACAGACAGGGTGGGCTGGTCACACACAGAGACAGGGAGGGGTGGTCTCACACAGGGACAGGGAGGACTGGTCTCACACAGGGACAGGGAGGACTGGTCTCACACAGGGACAGGGAGGGCTGGTCTCACACAGGGACTGGGAGGGCTGGTCTCACACAGGGACTGGAAGCGCTGGTCTCACACAGGGACAGGGAGGGCTGCTCTCACACAGGGAGAGGGAGGGCTGGTCACACACAGAGACAGGGAGGGCTGGTCACACACAGAGACAGGGAGGGCTGGTCACACACAGGGACTGGCAACGCTGGTCTCACACATGGACAGGGAGGGCTGGTCTCACACAGGGACAGGGAGGGCTGGTCTCACACAGGGACCGGGAGGGCTGGTCACACACAGGGACAGGGAGGGCTGGTCACACACAGGGACAGGGAGGGCTGGTCACACACAGGGACAGGGAGAGGTGGTCTCACACAGACAGGGTGGGCTGGTCACACACAGAGACAGGGAGGGGTGGTCTCACACAGAGACAGGGAGGGCTGGTATCACACAGCGGCAGGGAGGGCTGGTCTCACACAGGGACTGGGAGGGCTGGTCACACACAGGGAGAGGGAGGGCTGCTCTCACACAGGGAGAGGGAGGGCTGGTCACACACAGAGACAGGGACGACTGGTGACACACAGAGAAAGGGAGGGCTGGTCTCACACAGGGACCGTGAGGGCTGGTCTCACACAGGGACCGGGAGGGCTGGTCTCACACAGGGACCGGGAGGGCTGGTCTCACACAGGGACCGGGAGGGCTGGTCTCACACAGGGACCGGGAGGGCTGGTCTCACACAGGGACCGGGAGGGCTGGTCTCACACAGGGACCGGGAGGGCTGGTCACACACAGGGACCGGGAGGGCTGGTCACACACAGGGACCGGGAGGGCTGGTCACACACAGGGACCGGGAGGGCTGGTCACACACAGGGACCGGGAGGGCTGGTCACACACAGGGACCGGGAGGGCTGGTCACACACAGGGACCGGGAGGGCTGGTCACACACAGGGACCGGGAGGGCTGGTCACACACAGGGACCGGGAGGGCTGGTCACACACAGGGACCGGGAGGGCTGGTCACACACAGGGACCGGGAGGGCTGGTCACACACAGGGACCGGGAGGGCTGGTCACACACAGGGACCGGGAGGGCTGGTCACACACAGGGACCGGGAGGGCTGGTCTCACACAGGGACCGGGAGGGCTGGTCACACACAGTGACAGGGAGGGCTGGTATGACACAGAGACAGGGAGGGCTCGTCTCACACAGGGACAGGGAGGGATGGTCACACACAGGGACACGGAGGGCTGGTCTCACACAGGGACACGGAGGGCTGGTCTCACACAGGGACCGGGAGGGCTGGTCTCACACAGGGACAGGGAGGGCTGGTCTCACACAGGGACAGGGAGGGCTGGTCTCACACAGGGACCGGGAGGGCTGGTCTCACACAGGGACAGGGAGGGCTGGTCACACACAGGGACCGGGAGAGGTGGTCTCACACAGAGACAGGGAGAGGTGGTCTCACACAGACAGGGTGGGCTGGTCACACACAGAGACAGGGAGGGGTGGTCTCACACAGAGACAGGGAGGGCTGGTATCACACAGCGGCAGGGAGGGCTGGTATCACACAGGGACTGGGAGGGCTGGTCACACACAGGGACTGGAAGCGCTGGTCTCACACAGGGACAGGGAGGGCTGCTCTCACACAGGGACAGGGAGGGCTGGTCACACACAGAGACAGGGACGACTGGTGACACACAGAGAAAGGGAGGGCTGGTCTCACACAGGGACCGGGAGGGCTGGTCTCACACAGGGACCGGGAGGGCTGGTCACACACAGGGACCGGGAGGGCTGGTCACACACAGGGACCGGGAGGGCTGGTCACACACAGGGACCGGGAGGGCTGGTCACACACAGGGACCGGGAGGGCTGGTCACACACAGGGACCGGGAGGGCTGGTCACACACAGGGACCGGGAGGGCTGGTCACACACAGGGACCGGGAGGGCTGGTCACACACAGGGACCGGGAGGGCTGGTCACACACAGGGACCGGGAGGGCTGGTCACACACAGGGACCGGGAGGGCTGGTCACACACAGGGACCGGGAGGGCTGGTCACACACAGGGACCGGGAGGGCTGGTCACACACAGGGACCGGGAGGGCTGGTCACACACAGGGACCGGGAGGGCTGGTCACACACAGGGACCGGGAGGGCTGGTCACACACAGGGACCGGGAGGGCTGGTCACACACAGGGACCGGGAGGGCTGGTCACACACAGGGACCGGGAGGGCTGGTCTCACACAGGGACGGGGAGGGCTGGTCACACACAGGGACCGGGAGGGCTGGTCACACACAGGGACCGGGAGGGCTGGTCACACACAGGGACCGGGAGGGCTGGTCACACACAGGGACCGGGAGGGCTGGTCACACACAGGGACCGGGAGGGCTGGTCACACACAGGGACAGGGAGGGCTGGTATGACACAGAGACAGGGAGGGCTGGTCACACACAGGGACAGGGAGGGATGGTCACACACAGGGACACGGAGGGCTGGTCTCACACAGGGACACGGAGGGCTGGTCTCACACAGGGACACGGAGGGCTGGTCTCACACAGAGACCGGGAGGGCTGGTCACACACAGGGACTGGGAGGGCTGGTCACACACAGGGACTGGGAGGGCTGGTCACACACAGGGACTGGGAGGGCTGGTCACACACAGGGACTGGGAGGGCTGGTCACACACAGGGACCGGGAGGGCTGGTCTCACACAGGGACCGGGAGGGCTGGTCTCACACAGGGACTGGGAGTGCTGGTCTCACACAGGCACAGGGAGGGCTGGTCTCACACAGGGACAGGGAGGGCTGGTCACACACAGGGACAGGGAGGGCTGGTCACACACAGAGACAGGGAGGGCTGGTCACACACAGGGACTGGGAGGGCTGGTCACACACAGGGACTGGGAGGACTGGACACACACAGGGACAGGGAGGACTGGACACACACAGGGACAGGGAGGGCTGGTCACACACAGAGACAGGGAGGGCTGGTCTCACACAGAGACAGGGAGGGCTGGTCTCACACAGAGACAGGGAGGGGTGGTCTTAAACAGAGACAGGGAGGGGTGGTCTTAAACAGAGACAGGGAGGACTGCTTACACACAGGGTCAGGGAGGGCTGGTCTCACACAGACACAGGGAGGGCTGGTCACGCACAGACACAGGGAGGGCTGGTCTCACACAGGGACAGGGAGGGCTGGTCTCACACGGAGACAGGGAGGGCAGGTATCACACAGGGGCAGGGAGGGCTTGTCACACACAGAGACAGGGAGGGGTGGTCACACACAGAGACAGGGAGGGGTGGTCACACACAGAGACAAGGAGGGCTGGTCTCACACAGAGACAGGGAGGGCTGGTCGCACACAGAGACTGGGAGGACTGCTTACACACAGGGTCAGGGAGGGCTGGTCTCACACAGACACAGGGAGGGCTGGTCACGCACAGACACAGGGAGGGCTGGTCTCACACAGGGACAGGGAGGGCTGGTCTCACACAGACACAGGGAGGGCTGGTCTCACACAGACACAGGGAGGGCTGGTCACACACAGAGACAGGGAGGGCTGGTCACACACAGAGACAGGGAGGGCTGGTCTCACACGGAGACAGGGAGGGCAGGTATCACACAGGGGCAGGGAGGGCTTGTCACACACAGAGACAGGGAGGGTGGTCACACACAGAGACAGGGAGGGTGGTCACACACAGAGACAGGGAGGGCTGGTCTCACACAGAGACAGGGAGGGCTGGTCACACACAGAGACAGGGAGGGCTGGTCTCACACAGAGACAGGGAGGGCTGGTCACACACAGAGACAGGGAGGGCTGGTCACACACAGAGACAGGGAGGGCTGGTCACACACAGAGACAGGGAGGGCTGGTCACACACAGGGACAGGGAGGGCTGGTCACACACAGGGACAGGGAGGGCTGGTCACACACAGGGACAGGGAGGGCAGGTCTCACACAGACAGGGAGGGCTGGTCACACACAGAGACATGGAGGGGTGGTCTCACACAGAGACAGGGAGGGCTGGTATCACACAGGGACCGGGAGGGCTGGTCTCACACAGGGACCGTGAGGGCTGGTCTCACACAGGGACCGGGAGGGCTGGTCTCACACAGGGACCGGGAGGGCTGGTCTCACACAGGGACCGGGAGGGCTGGTCTCACACAGGGACCGGGAGGGCTGGTCACACACAGGGACCGGGAGGGCTGGCCACACACAGGGACCGGGAGGGCTGGTCACACACAGGGACCGGGAGGGCTGGTCACACACAGGGACCGGGAGGGCTGGTCACACACAGGGACAGGGAGGGCTGGTCACACACAGAGACAGGGAGGGCTGGTCACACACAGAGACAGGGAGGGCTGGTCACACACAGAGACAGGGAGGGGTGGTCTTAAACAGAGACAGGGAGGGGTGGTCACACACAGAGACAGGGAGGGGTGGTCGCACACAGAGACAGGGAGGGCTGGTCACACACAGAGACAGGGAGGGCTGGTCACACACAGAGACAGGGAGGGCTGGTCTCACACAGAGTCTGGGAGGACTGCTTACACACAGGGTCAGGGAGGGCTGGTCTCACACAGAGACAGGGAGGGCTGGTCACGCACAGACACAGGGAGGGCTGGTCTCACACAGGGACAGGGAGGGCTGGTCACACACAGAGAGAGGGAGGGGTGGTCTCACACAGAGACAGGGAGGGCTGGTATCACACAGGACTGGGAGGGCTGGTATCACACAGGGACTGGGAGGGCTGGTCTCACACAGGGACAGGGAGGGCTGGTCTCACACAGGGACCGGGAGGGCTGGTCTCACACAGGGACCGGGAGGGCTGGTCTCACACAGGGACCGGGAGGGCTGGTCTCACACAGGGACCGGGAGGGCTGGTCTCACACAGGGACCGGGAGGGCTGGTCACACACAGGGACCGGGAGGGCTGGTCACACACAGGGACCGGGAGGGCTGGTCACACACAGGGACCGGGAGGGCTGGTCACACACAGGGACCGGGAGGGCTGGTCTCACACAGGGACGGGAGGGCTGGTCTCACACAGGGACCGGGAGGGCTGGTCTCACACAGGGACCGGGAGGGCTGGTCTCACACAGGGACGGGGAGGGCTGGTCACACACAGGGACCGGGAGGGCTGGTCACACACAGGGACCGGGAGGGCTGGTCACACACAGGGACCGGGAGGGCTGGTCACACACAGGGACCGGGAGGGCTGGTCACACACAGTGACAGGGAGGGCTGGTATGACACAGAGACAGGGAGGGCTGGTCACACACAGGGACAGGGAGGGATGGTCACACACAGGGACACGGAGGGCTGGTCTCACACAGGGACCGGGAGGGCTGGTCTCTCACAGGGACCGGGAGGGCTGGTCTCACACAGGGACCGGGAGGGCTGGTCACACACAGGGACCGGGAGGGCTGGTCACACACAGGGACCGGGAGGGCTGGTCACACACAGGGACTGGGAGGGCTGGTCACACACAGGGACAGGGAGGGCTGGTCACACACAGGGACAGGGAGGGCTGGTCACACACAGGGACCGGGAGGGCTGGTCTCACACAGAGACAGGGAGGGCTGGTCTCACACAGGGACTGGGAGTGCTGGTCTCACACAGGCACAGGGAGGGCTGGTCTCACACAGGGACAGGGAGGGCTGGTCACACACAGGGACAGGGAGGGCTGGTCACACACAGAGACAGGGAGGGCTGGTCACACACAGGGACTGGGAGGGCTGGACACACACAGGGACTGGGAGGACTGGACACACACAGGGACAGGGAGGACTGGACACACACAGGGACAGGGAGGACTGGACACACACAGGGACAGGGAGGGCTGGTCACACACAGAGACAGGGAGGGCTGGTCACACACAGGGACCGGGAGGGCTGGTCACACACAGGGACCGGGAGGGCTGGTCACACACAGGGACCGGGAGGGCTGGTCACACACAGGGACCGGGAGGGCTGGTCACACACAGGGACCGGGAGGGCTGGTCACACACAGGGACCGGGAGGGCTGGTCTCACACAGGGACCGGGAGGGCTGGTCTCACACAGGGACGGGGAGGGCTGGTCACACACAGGGACCGGGAGGGCTGGTCACACACAGGGACCGGGAGGGCTGGTCACACACAGGGACCGGGAGGGCTGGTCACACACAGGGACCGGGAGGGCTGGTCACACACAGGGACCGGGAGGGCTGGTCACACACAGTGACAGGGAGGGCTGGTATGACACAGAGACAGGGAGGGCTGGTCACACACAGGGACAGGGAGGGATGGTCACACACAGGGACACGGAGGGCTGGTCTCACACAGGGACCGGGAGGGCTGGTCTCACACAGGGACCGGGAGGGCTGGTCTCACACAGGGACCGGGAGGGCTGGTCACACACAGGGACCGGGAGGGCTGGTCACACACAGGGACTGGGAGGGCTGGTCACACACAGGGACTGGGAGGGCTGGTCACACACAGGGACTGGGAGGGCTGGTCACACACAGGGACAGGGAGGGCTGGTCACACACAGGGACCGGGAGGGCTGGTCTCACACAGAGACAGGGAGGGCTGGTCTCACACAGGGACTGGGAGTGCTGGTCTCACACAGGCACAGGGAGGGCTGGTCACACACAGGGACAGGGAGGGCTGGTCACACACAGGGACAGGGAGGGCTGGTCTCACACAGAGACAGGGAGGGCTGGTCTCACACAGAGACAGGGAGGGCTGGTCTCACACAGAGACAGGGAGGGGTGGTCTTAAACAGGGACAGGGAGGGCTGGTCTCACACAGACACAGGGAGGGCTGGTCACGCACAGACACAGGGAGGGCTGGTCTCACACAGGGACAGGGAGGGCTGGTCTCACACAGACACAGGGAGGGCTGGTCACACACAGAGACAGGGAAGGCTGGTCACACACAGAGACAGGGAGGGCTGGTCACACACAGAGACAGGGAGGGCTGGTCACACACAGAGACAGGGAGGGCTGGTCTCACACGGAGACAGGGAGGGCTGGTATCACACAGGGGCAGGGAGGGCTTGTCACACACAGAGACAGGGAGGGGTGGTCACACACAGAGACAGGGAGGGGTGGTCACACACAGAGACAAGGAGGGCTGGTCTCACACAGAGACAGGGAGGGCTGGTCGCACACAGAGACTGGGAGGACTGCTTACACACAGGGTCAGGGAGGGCTGGTCTCACACAGACACAGGGAGGGCTGGTCACGCACAGACACAGGGAGGGCTGGTCACGCACAGACACAGGGAGGGCTGGTCACGCACAGACACAGGGAGGGCTGGTCTCACACAGACACAGGGAGGGCTGGTCACACACAGAGACAGGGAGGGCTGGTCACACACAGAGACAGGGAGGGCTGGTCACACACAGAGACAGGGAGGGCAGGTATCACACAGGGGCAGGGAGGGCTGGTCACACACAGAGACAGGGAGGGGTGGTCACACACAGAGACAGGGAGGGTGGTCACACACAGAGACAAGGAGGGCTGGTCTCACACAGAGACAGGGAGGGCTGGTCACACACAGAGACAGGGAGGGCTGGTCTCACACAGAGACAGGGAGGGCTGGTCACACACAGAGACAGGGAGGGCTGGTCACACACATGGACAGGGAGGGCTGGTCACACACAGAGACAGGGAGGGCTGGTCACACACAGAGACAGGGAGGGCTGGTCACACACAGAGACAGGGAGGGCTGGTCACACACAGAGACAGGGAGGGCTGGTCACACACAGGGACAGGGAGGGCTGGTCACACACAGGGACAGGGAGGGCTGGTCACACACAGGGACAGGGAGGGCTGGTCTCACACAGACAGGGAGGGCTGGTCACACACAGAGACAGGGAGGGGTGGTCTCACACAGAGACAGGGAGGGCTGGTATCACACAGGGACCGGGAGGGCTGGTCTCACACAGGGACCGGGAGGGCTGGTCTCACACAGGGACCGGGAGGGCTGGTCTCACACAGGGACCGGGAGGGCTGGTCTCACACAGGGACCGGGAGGGCTGGTCACACACAGGGACAGGGAGGGCTGGCCACACACAGGGACAGGGAGGGCTGGTCACACACAGGGACCGGGAGGGCTGGTCACACACAGGGACCGGGAGGGCTGGTCACACACAGGGACAGGGAGGACTGGACACACACAGGGACAGGGAGGGCTGGTCACACACAGGGACAGGGAGGGCTGGTCACACACAGAGACAGGGAGGGCTGGTCACACACAGAGACAGGGAGGGGTGGTCTTAAACAGAGACAGGGAGGGGTGGTCTCAAACAGAGACAGGGAGGGGTGGTCACACACAGAGACAGGGAGGGCTGGTCGCACACAGAGACAGGGAGGGCTGGTCACACACAGAGACAGGGAGGGCTGGTCACACACAGGGTCAGGGAGGGCTGGTCTCACACAGAGTCTGGGAGGGCTGGTCTCACACAGGGACAGGGAGGGCTGGTCACGCACAGACACAGGGAGGGCTGGTCTCACACAGGGACAGGGAGGGCTGGTCACACACAGAGAGAGGGAGGGGTGGTCTCACACAGAGAGAGGGAGGGCTGGTATCACACAGGACTGGGAGGGCTGGTATCACACAGGGACTGGGAGGGCTGGTCTCACACAGGGACAGGGAGGGCTGGTCTCACACAGAGACAGGGAGGGCTGGTCACACACAGAGACAGGGAGGGCTGGTCACACAGTGAAAGCGAGGGCTGGTCACACACAGAGACAGGGAGGGCTGGTCTCACACAGAGACAGGGAGGGCTGGACACACACAGAGACAGGGAGGGGTGGTATCACACGGACTGGGAGGGCTGGTCACACAGTGAAAGCGAGGGCTGGTCTCACACAGAGACAGGGAGGGCTGGTCTCACACAGAGACAGGGAGGGCTGGTCTCACACAGAGACAGGGAGGGCTGGTCTCACACAGAGACAGGGAGGGCTGGTCTCACACAGAGACAGGGAGGGCTGGTCTCACACAGAGACAGGGAGGGCTGGTCTCACACAGAGACACAGGGAGGGCTGGTCTCACACAGGGACAGGGAGGGCTGGTCACACACAGGGACAGGGAGGGCTGGTCACACACAGGGACAGGGAGGGGTGGTCTCAAACAGAGACACAGGGAGGGCTGGTCTCACACAGGGACAGGGAGGGCTGGTCACACACAGGGACCGGGAGGGCTGGTCACACACAGGGAC
>NC_083401.1:9319803-9343510 GCF_020745735.1 Hemiscyllium ocellatum | reverse complement strand
CTCACACAGAGACAGGGAGGGTGGTCTCACACAGAGACAGGGAGGGTGGTCTCACACAGAGACAGGGAGGGCTGGTCACACACAGAAACAGGGAGGGCTGGTCACACACAGGGACAGGAGGGCTGGTCACACACAGGACAGGGAGGGCTGGTCTCACACAGGACAGGGAGGGCTGGTCTCACACAGGACAGGGAGGGCTGGTCACACACAGGGACAGGAGGGCTGGTCACACACAGGGACGGGGAGGGCTGGTCACACACAGGGACAGGGAGGGCTGGTCACACACAGGGACAGGGAGGGCTGGTCACACACAGGGACAGGGAGGGCTGGTCACACACAGGACAGGGAGGGCTGGTCACACACAGGGACAGGGAGGGCTGGTCACACACAGGGACAGGGAGGGCTGGTCACACACAGGACAGGGAGGGCTGGTCACACACAGGGACAGGGAGGGCTGGTCACACACAGAGACAGGGAGGGCTGGTCTCACACAGGACAGGGAGGGCTGGTCTCACACAGGACAGGGAGGGCTGGTCTCACACAGAGACAGGGAGGGCTGGTCTCACACAGGACAGGGAGGGCTGGTCACACACAGGGACAGGGAGGGCTGGTCACACACAGAGACAGGGAGGGCTGGTCACACACAGGACAGGGAGGGCTGGTCTCACACAGGACAGGGAGGGCTGGTCTCACACAGAGACAGGGAGGGCTGGTCTCACACAGAGACAGGGAGGGCTGGTCACACACAGAGACACAGGGAGGGCTGGTCACACACAGAGACACAGGGAGGGCTGGTCACACACAGAGACAGGGAGGGCTGGTCACACACAGAGACAGGGAGGGCTGGTCACACACAGAGACAGGGAGGGCTGGTCACACACAGGGACAGGGAGGGCTGGTCTCACACAGGACAGGGAGGGCTGGTCTCACACAGGACAGGGAGGGCTGGTCACACACAGGGACAGGGAGGGCTGGTCTCACACAGGACAGGGAGGGCTGGTCTCACACAGGGACAGGGAGGGCTGGTCACACACAGGGACAGGGAGGGCTGGTCACACACAGAGACAGGGAGGGCTGGTCACACACAGGGACAGGGAGGGCTGGTCTCACACAGGGACAGGGAGGGCTGGTCACACACAGAGACAGGGAGGGCTGGTCACACACAGAGACAGGGAGGGCTGGTCACACACAGGACAGGGAGGGCTGGTCACACACAGAGACAGGGAGGGCTGGTCACACACAGAGACAGGGAGGGCTGGTCACACACAGAGACAGGGAGGGCTGGTCACACACAGAGACAGGGAGGGCTGTCTCACACAGAGACAGGGAGGGCTGGTCTCACACAGGACAGGGAGGGCTGGTCACACACAGGGACAGGGAGGGCTGGTCACACACAGGGACAGGGAGGGCTGGTCACACACAGAGACAGGGAGGGCTGGTCACACACAGAGACAGGGAGGGCTGGTCACACACAGAGACAGGGAGGGCTGGTCACACACAGGACAGGGAGGGCTGGTCACACACAGAGACAGGGAGGGCTGGTCACACACAGAGACAGGGAGGGCTGGTCACACACAGACAGGGAGGGCTGGTCACACACAGGACAGGGAGGGCTGGTCACACAGAGACAGGGAGGGCTGGTCACACACAGGACAGGGAGGGCTGGTCACACACAGAGACAGGAGGGCTGGTCACACACAGGACAGGGAGGGCTGGTCACACACAGAGACAGGGAGGGCTGGTCACACACAGAGACAGGGAGGGCTGGTCACACACAGAGACAGGGAGGGCTGGACACACACAGAGACAGGGAGGGCTGGTCACACACAGAGACAGGGAGGGCTGGTCACACACAGAGACAGGGAGGGCTGGTCACACACAGAGACAGGGAGGGCTGGTCACACACAGGACAGGGAGGGCTGGTCACACACAGAGACAGGGAGGGCTGGTCACACAGAGACAGGGAGGGCTGGTCTCACACAGGGACAGGGAGGGCTGGTCACACACAGAGACAGGGAGGGCTGGTCTCACACAGAGACAGGGAGGGCTGGTCTCACACAGAGACAGGGAGGGCTGGTCTCACACAGGACAGGGAGGGCTGGTCTCACACAGAGACAGGGAGGGCTGGTCTCACACAGAGACAGGGAGGGCTGGTCACACACAGAGACAGGGAGGGCTGGTCACACACAGGGACAGGGAGGGCTGGTCACACACAGGGACAGGGAGGGCTGGTCACACACAGGGACAGGGAGGGCTGGTCACACACAGGGACAGGGAGGGCTGGTCTCACACAGAGACAGGGTGGGCTGGTCTCACACAGAGACAGGGAGGGCTGGTCTCACACAGAGACAGGGAGGGCTGGTCACACACAGAGACAGGGAGGGCTGGTCTCACACAGAGACACAGGGAGGGCTGGTCACACACAGAGACAGGGAGGGCTGGTCACACACAGAGACAGGGAGGGCTGGTCACACACAGAGACAGGGAGGGCTGGTCACACACAGGGACAGGGAGGGCTGGTCTCACACAGGGACAGGGCGGGCTGGTCTCACACAGAGACAGGGAGGGCTGGTCACACAGGGACAGGGAGGGCTGGTCTCACACAGGACAGGGAGGGCTGGTCTCACACAGGGACAGGGAGGGCTGGTCACACACAGGGACAGGGAGGGCTGGTCACACACAGAGACAGGGAGGGCTTGTCACACACAGGGACAGGGAGGGCTGGTCTCACACAGGGACAGGGAGGGCTGGTCACACACAGAGACAGGGAGGGCTGGTCACACACAGAGACAGGGAGGGCTGGTCACACACAGAGACAGGGAGGGCTGGTCACACACAGAGACAGGGAGGGCTGGTCACACACAGAGACAGGGAGGGCTGGTCTCACACAGAGACAGGGAGGGCTGGTCTCACACAGAGACAGGGAGGGCTGGTCACACACAGGGACAGGGAGGGCTGGTCACACACAGGGACAGGGAGGGCTGGTCACACACAGAGACAGGGAGGGCTGGTCACACACAGAGACAGGGAGGGCTGGTCACACACAGAGACAGGGAGGGCTGGTCACACACAGAGACAGGGAGGGCTGGTCACACACAGAGACAGGGAGGGCTGGACACACACAGAGACAGGGAGGGCTGGTCACACACAGAGACAGGGAGGGCTGGTCACACACAGAGACAGGGAGGGCTGGTCACACACAGAGACAGGGAGGGCTGGTCACACACAGAGACAGGGAGGGCTGGTCTCACACAGAGACAGGGAGGGCTGGTCTCACACAGAGACAGGGAGGGCTGGTCACACACAGAGACAGGGAGGGCTGGTCACACACAGAGACAGGGAGGGCTGGTCACACACAGAGACAGGGAGGGCTGGACACACACAGAGACAGGGAGGGCTGGACACACACAGAGACAGGGAGGGCTGGACACACACAGAGACAGGGAGGGCTGGACACACACAGAGACAGGGAGGGCTGGTCACACACAGAGACAGGGAGGGCTGGTCACACACAGAGACAGGGAGGGCTGGTCTCACACAGAGACAGGGAGGGCTGGTCTCACACAGGGACAGGGAGGGCTGGTCACACACAGAGACAGGGAGGGCTGGTCTCACACAGAGACAGGGAGGGCTGGTCTCACACAGAGACAGGGAGGGCTGGTCTCACACAGAGACAGGGAGGGCTGGTCTCACACAGAGACAGGGAGGGCTGGTCTCACACAGAGACAGGGAGGGCTGGTCTCACACAGAGACAGGGAGGGCTGGTCACACACAGAGACACAGGGAGGGCTGGTCACACACAGGGACAGGGAGGGCTGGTCACACACAGGGACAGGGAGGGCTGGTCACACACAGGGACACAGGGAGGGCTGGTCACACACAGGGACAGGGAGGGCTGGTCTCACACAGAGACAGGGAGGGCTGGTCTCACACAGAGACAGGGAGGGCTGGTCTCACACAGAGACAGGGAGGGCTGGTCTCACACAGAGACAGGGAGGGCTGGTCTCACACAGAGACAGGGAGGGCTGGTCTCACACAGAGACAGGGAGGGCTGGTCTCACACAGGGACAGGGAGGGCTGGTCTCACACAGGGACAGGGAGGGCTGGTCTCACACAGGGACAGGGAGGGCTGGTCACACACAGAGACAGGGAGGGCTGGTCACACACAGAGACACAGGGAGGGCTGGTCACACACAGGGACAGGGAGGGCTGGTCTCACACAGGGACAGGGAGGGCTGGTCTCACACAGGGACAGGGAGGGCTGGTCTCACACAGGGACAGGGAGGGCTGGTCTCACACAGAGACAGGGAGGGCTGGTCTCACACAGAGACAGGGAGGGCTGGTCTCACACAGAGACAGGGAGGGCTGGTCTCACACAGAGACAGGGAGGGTGGTCTCACACAGAGACAGGGAGGGCTGGTCTCACACAGGGACAGGGAGGGCTGGTCACACACAGGGACAGGGAGGGCTGGTCACACACAGAGACAGGGAGGGCTGGTCACACACAGACAGGGAGGGCTGGTCTCACACAGGGACAGGGAGGGCTGGTCACACACAGAGACAGGAGGGGTGGTCTCACACAGAGACAGGGAGGGCTGGTCACACACAGAGACAGGGAGGGCTGGTCACGCACAGGGACAGGGAGGGCTGGTCACACACAGGGACAGGGAGGGCTGGTCACACACAGGGACAGGGAGGGCTGGTCTCACACAGAGACAGGGAGGGCTGGTCACACACAGAGACACAGGGAGGGCTGGTCACACAGAGACACAGGGAGGGCTGGTCACACACAGAGACAGGGAGGGCTGGTCACACACAGAGACAGGGAGGGCTGGTCACACACAGAGACAGGGAGGGCTGGTCACACACAGAGACAGGGAGGGCTGGTCACACACAGGGACAGGGAGGCTGGTCACACACAGGGACAGGGAGGGCTGGTCTCACACAGAGACAGGGAGGGCTGGTCTCACACAGAGACAGGGAGGGCTGGTCACACAGGGACAGGGAGGGTGGTCTCACACAGAGACAGGGAGGGCTGGTCTCACACAGGGACAGGGAGGGCTGGTCACACACAGGGACAGGGTGGGCTGGTCACACACAGAGACAGGGAGGGCTGGTCACACACAGAGACAGGGAGGGCTGGTCTCACACAGAGACAGGGAGGGCTGGTCACACACAGAGACAGGGAGGGCTGGTCACACACAGGACAGGGAGGGCTGGTCACACACAGAGACAGGGAGGGCTGGTCTCACAGAGGGACAGGGAGGGCTGGTCACACACAGAGACAGGGAGGGCTGGTCACACACAGAGACAGGGAGGGCTTGTCACACACAGGGAAAGGGAGGGCTGGTCTCACACAGGGACAGGGAGGGCTGGTCACACACAGAGACAGGGAGGGCTGGTCACACACAGAGACTGGGAGGGCTGGTCACACACAGAGACAGGGAGGGCTGGTCTCACACAGAGACAGGGAGGGCTGGTCTCACACAGAGACAGGGAGGGCTGGTCTCACACAGGGACAGGGAGGGCTGGGCACACACAGGGACAGGGAGGGCTGGGCACACACAGGGACAGGGAGGGCTGGTCACACACAGAGACAGGGAGGGCTGGTCACACACAGAGACAGGGAGGGCTGGACACACACAGAGACAGGGAGGGCTGGACACACACAGAGACAGGGAGGGCTGGTCTCACACAGAGACAGGGAGGGCTGGTCTCACACAGAGACAGGGAGGGGTGGTCTCACACAGAGACAGGGAGGGCTGGTCTCACACAGAGACAGGGAGGGCTGGTCACACACAGAGACAGGGAGGGCTGGTCACACACAGAGACAGGGAGGGCTGGTCACACACAGAGACAGGGAGGGCTGGTCACACACAGAGACAGGGAGGGCTGGTCACACACAGAGACAGGGAGGGCTGGTCACACACAGAGACAGGGAGGGCTGGTCACACACAGAGACAGGGAGGGCTGGTCACACACAGAGACAGGGAGGGCTGGTCACACACAGAGACAGGGAGGGCTGGTCACACACAGAGACAGGGAGGGCTGGTCACACACAGAGACAGGGAGGGCTGGTCACACACAGAGACAGGGAGGGCTGGTCACACACAGAGACAGGGAGGGCTGGACACACACAGAGACAGGGAGGGCTGGACACACACAGAGACAGGGAGGGCTGGACACACACAGAGACAGGGAGGGCTGGTCACACACAGAGACAGGGAGGGCTGGTCACACACAGAGACAGGGAGGGCTGGTATCACACAGAGACAGGGAGGGCTGGTCTCACACAGGACAGGGAGGGCTGGTCACACACAGAGACAGGGAGGGCTGGTCTCACACAGAGACAGGGAGGGCTGGTCTCACACAGAGACAGGGAGGGCTGGTCTCACACAGAGACAGGGAGGGCTGGTCTCAAACAGAGACAGGGAGGGCTGGTCTCAAACAGAGACAGGGAGGGCTGGTCTCAACAGAGACAGGGAGGGCTGGTCTCAAACAGAGACAGGGAGGGCTGGTCTCAACAGAGACAGGGAGGGCTGGTCTCACACAGAGACAGGGAGGGCTGGTCTCACACAGAGACAGGGAGGGCTGGTCTCACACAGAGACAGGGAGGGCTGGTCTCACACAGAGACAGGGAGGGCTGGTCACACACAGAGACACAGGGAGGGCTGGTCACACACAGGGACAGGGAGGGCTGGTCACACACAGAGACACAGGGAGGGCTGGTCACACACAGGGACAGGGAGGGCTGGTCTCACACAGAGACAGGGTGGGCTGGTCTCACACAGAGACAGGGAGGGCTGGTCTCACACAGAGACAGGGAGGGCTGGTCTCACACAGAGACAGGGAGGGCTGGTCTCACACAGAGACAGGGAGGGCTGGTCTCACACAGAGACAGGGAGGGCTGGTCTCACACAGGGACAGGGAGGGCTGGTCACACACAGAGACACAGGGAGGGCTGGTCACACACAGAGACAGGGAGGGCTGGTCACACACAGAGACAGGGAGGGCTGGTCACACAGGGACAGGGAGGGTGGTCTCACACAGAGACAGGGAGGGCTGGTCTCACACAGAGACAGGGAGGGCTGGTCACACACAGGGACAGGGTGGGCTGGTCACACACAGGGACAGGGAGGGCTGGTCACACACAGAGACAGGGAGGGCTGGTCACACACAGACAGGGAGGGCTGGTCTCACACAGGGACAGGGAGGGCTGGTCACACACAGAGACAAGGAGGGGTGGTCTCACACAGAGACAGGGAGGGCTGGTCACACACAGAGACAGGGAGGGCTGGTCACACACAGAGACAGGGAGGGCTGGTCACACACAGAGACAGGGAGGGCTGGTCACACACAGAGACAGGGAGGGCTGGTCACACACAGAGACAGGGAGGGCTGGTCACACACAGAGACAGGGAGGGCTGGTCACACACAGAGACAGGGAGGGCTGGTCACACACAGAGACAGGGAGGGCTGGTCACGCACAGGGACAGGGAGGGCTGGTCACGCACAGGGACAGGGAGGGCTGGTCACACACAGGGACAGGGAGGGCTGGTCACACACAGGGACAGGGAGGGCTGGTCTCACACAGGACAGGGAGGGCTGGTCTCACACAGGGACAGGGAGGGCTGGTCACACACAGAGACAAGGAGGGGTGGTCTCACACAGAGACAGGGAGGGCTGGTCACACACAGAGACAGGGAGGGCTGGTCACACACAGAGACAGGGAGGGCTGGTATCACACAGGGGCAGGGAGGGCTGGTCACACACAGAGACATGGAGGGCTGGTCACACAGTGAAAGCGAGGGCTGGTCTCAAACAGAGACAGGGAGGACTCGACTCACACAGAGACAGGGAGGGCTGGTCACACAAAGAGACAAGGAGGTCTGGTCTCACACAGAGACAGGGAGGGCTGGTCTCACACAGAGACAGGGAGGGCTGGTCACACACAGAGACAGGGAGGGCTGGTCACTCACAGGGACAGGGAGGACTGGACACACACAGAGAGAGGGAGGGCTGGTCACACACAGGGACAGGGAGGGCTGGTCACACACAGACAGGGAGGGCTGGTGTCACACAGAGACAGGGAGGGCTGGTCACACACAGGGACAGGGAGGGCTGGTCACACACAGGGACAGGGAGGGCTGGTCACACACAGGGACAGGGAGGGCTGGTCTCACACAGGGACAGGGAGGGCTGGTCTCACACAGGGACAGGGAGGGCTGGTCACACACAGAGACAGGGAGGGCTGGACACACACTGAGACAGGGAGGGCTGGTCTCACACAGGGACAGGGAGGGCTGGTCTCACACAGAGACAGGGAGGGCTGGTCACACACGAGACAGGGAGGGCTGGTCACACATAGGGACAGGGAGGGCTGGTCACACACAGAGACAGGGAGAGGTGGTCTCACACAGACAGGGAGGGCTGGTCACACACAGACAGGGAGGGGTGGTCTCACACAGAGACAGGGAGGGCTGGTATCACACAGGGGCAGGGAGGGCTGGTATCACACAGAGACAGGGAGGGCTGGTCTCACACAGGGACATGGAGGGCTGGTCACACACAGAGACAGGGAGGACTGGTCTCGGACAGAGACAGGGAGGGCTGGTCTCAAACAGAGACAGGGAGGGCTGGTCTCAAACAGAGACAGGGAGGGCTGGTCTCAAACAGAGACAGGGAGGGCTGGTCTCAACAGAGACAGGGAGGGCTGGTCTCAAACAGAGACAGGGAGGGCTGGTCTCAAACAGAGACAGGGAGGGCTGGTCTCAAACAGAGACAGGGAGGGCTGGTCTCACACAGAGACAGGGAGGGCTGGTCTCACACAGAGACAGGGAGGGCTGGTCACACACAGAGACACAGGGAGGGCTGGTCACACACAGGGATAGGGAGGGCTGGTCACACACAGAGACACAGGGAGGGCTGGTCACACACAGGGACAGGGAGGGCTGGTCTCACACAGAGACAGGGTGGGCTGGTCTCAAACAGAGACAGGGAGGGCTGGTCTCACACAGAGACAGGGAGGGCTGGTCTCACACAGAGACAGGGAGGGCTGGTCTCACACAGGGACAGGGAGGGCTGGTCACACACAGAGACACAGGGAGGGCTGGTCACACACAGAGACAGGGAGGGCTGGTCACACACAGAGACAGGGAGGGCTGGTCACACAGGGACAGGGAGGGTGGTCTCACACAGAGACAGGGAGGGCTGGTCTCACACAGAGACAGGGAGGGCTGGTCACACACAGGGACAGGGTGGGCTGGTCACACACAGGGACAGGGTGGGCTGGTCACACACAGAGACAGGGAGGGCTGGTCACACACAGACAGGGAGGGCTGGTCTCACACAGGGACAGGGAGGGCTGGTCACACACAGAGACAAGGAGGGGTGGTCTCACACAGAGACAGGGAGGGCTGGTCACACACAGAGACAGGGAGGGCTGGTCACACACAGAGACAGGGAGGGCTGGTCACACACAGAGACAGGGAGGGCTGGTCACACACAGAGACAGGGAGGGCTGGTCACACACAGAGACAGGGAGGGCTGGTCACACACAGAGACAGGGAGGGCTGGTCACACACAGAGACAGGGAGGGCTGGTCACGCACAGGGACAGGGAGGGCTGGTCACGCACAGGGACAGGGAGGGCTGGTCACGCACAGGGACAGGGAGGGCTGGTCACGCACAGGGACAGGGAGGGCTGGTCTCACACAGGGACAGGGAGGGCTGGTCTCACACAGGGACAGGGAGGGCTGGTCACACACAGAGACAGGAGGGGTGGTCTCACACAGAGACAGGGAGGGCTGGTCACACACAGAGACAGGGAGGGCTGGTCACACACAGAGACAGGGAGGGCTGGTATCACACAGGGGCAGGGAGGGCTGGTCACACACAGAGACATGGAGGGCTGGTCACACAGTGAAAGCGAGGGCTGGTCTCAAACAGAGACAGGGAGGACTCGACTCACACAGAGACAGGGAGGGTTGGTCACACAAAGAGACAAGGAGGTCTGGTCTCACACAGAGACAGGGAGGGCTGGTCTCACACAGAGACAGGGAGGGCTGGTCACACACAGAGACAGGGAGGGCTGGTCACACACAGAGAGAGGGAGGGCTGGTCACACACAGGGACAGGGAGGGCTGGTCACACACAGGGACAGGGAGGGCTGGTCACACACAGGGACAGGGAGGGCTGGTCTCACACAGACAGGGAGGGCTGGTGTCACACAGGGACAGGGAGGGCTGGTCACACACAGGGACAGGGAGGGCTGGTCACACACAGGGACAGGGAGGGCTGGTCTCACACAGGGACAGGGAGGGCTGGTCTCACACAGGGACAGGGAGGGCTGGTCACACACAGAGACAGGGAGGACTGGACACACACTGAGACAGGGAGGGCTGGTCTCACACAGGGACAGGGAGGGCTGGTCTCACACAGAGACAGGGAGGGCTGGTCACACACGAGACAGGGAGGGCTGGTCACACATTGGGACAGGGAGGGCTGGTCACACACAGAGACAGGGAGAGGTGGTCTCACACAGACAGGGAGGGCTGGTCACACACAGAGACAGGGAGGGTGGTCTCACACAGAGACAGGGAGGGCTGGTATCACACAGGGGCAGGGAGGGCTGGTCACACACAGAGACAGGGAGGGGTGGTCTCACACAGAGACAGGGAGGGGTGGTCTCACACAGAGACAGGGAGGGGTGGTCTCACACAGAGACAGGGAGGGTGGTCTCACACAGAGACAGGGAGGGGTGGTCTCACACAGAGACAGGGAGGGGTGGTCACACAGTGAAAGCGAGGGCTGGTCACACACAGGGGCAGGGAGGGCTGGTCACACACAGGGGCAGGGAGGGCTGGTCACACACAGGGGCAGGAAGGGCTGGTCTCGCACGGGGCAGGGAGGGCTGGTCACACACAGGGACCGGGAGGGCTGGTCACACACAGGGACCGGGAGGGCTGGTCACACACAGGGACCGGGAGGGCTGGTCACACACAGGGACCGGGAGGGCTGGTCACACACAGGGACCGGGAGGGCTGGTCACACACAGGGACCGGGAGGGCTGGTCACACACAGGGACCGGGAGGGCTGGTCACACACAGGGACCGGGAGGGCTGGTCACACACAGGGACCGGGAGGGCTGGTCACACACAGGGACCGGGAGGGCTGGTCACACACAGGGACCGGGAGGGGTGGTCACACACAGGGACCGGGAGGGGTGGTCTCACACAGGGACCGGGAGGGCTGGTCTCAAACAGAGACAGGGAGGGCTGGTCTCACACAGAGACAGCGAGGGCTGGTCACACACAGGGATAGGGAGGGCTGGTCACACACAGAGACACAGGGAGGGCTGGTCACACACAGAGACACAGGGAGGGCTGGTCTCACACAGAGACAGGGTGGACTGGTCTCAAACAGAGACAGGGAGGGCTGGTCTCACACAGAGACAGGGAGGGCTGGTCTCACACAGAGACAGGGAGGGCTGGTCACACACAGAGACACAGGGAGGGCTGGTCACACACAGAGACACAGGGAGGGCTGGTCACACACAGAGACACAGGGAGGGCTGGTCACACACAGAGACACAGGGAGGGCTGGTCACACACAGAGACACAGGGAGGGCTGGTCACACACAGAGACAGGGAGGGCTGGTCACACACAGAGACAGGGAGGGCTGGTCACACACAGGGACAGGGAGGACTGGACACACACAGAGAGAGGGAGGGCTGGTCACACACAGGGACAGGGAGGGCTGGTCACACACAGAGACAGGGAGGGCTGGTCTCACACAGAGACAGGGAGGGCTGGTCTCACACAGACAGGGAGGGCTGGTGTCACACAGAGACAGGGAGGGCTGGTCACACACAGGGACAGGGAGGGCTGGTCACACACAGGGACAGGGAGGGCTGGTCTCACACAGGGACAGGGAGGGCTGGTCTCACACAGGGACAGGGAGGGCTGGTCTCACACAGGGACAGGGAGGGCTGGTCTCACACAGGGACAGGGAGGGCTGGTCTCACACAGAGACAGGGAGGGCTGGTCACACATTGGGACAGGGAGGGCTGGTCACACACAGAGACAGGGAGAGGTGGTCTCACACAGACAGGGAGGGCTGGTCACACACAGAGACAGGGAGGGGTGGTCTCACACAGGGGCAGGGAGGGCTGGTATCACACAGGGGCAGGGAGGGCTGGTCACACACAGAGACAGGGAGGGCTGGTCACACACAGAGACAGGGAGGGGTGGTCTCACACAGAGACAGGGAGGGGTGGTCTCACACAGAGACAGGGAGGGGTGGTCTCACACAGAGACAGGGAGGGGTGGTCACACAGTGAAAGCGAGGGCTGGTCACACACAGGGGCAGGGAGGGCTGGTCACACACAGGGGCAGGGAGGGCTGGTCACACACAGGGGCAGGAAGGGCTGGTCTCGCACGGGGCAGGGAGGGCTGGTCTCGCACAGGGGCAGGGAGGGCTGGTCACACACAGGGACAGCGAGGGCTGGTCACACACAGGGACCGGGAGGGCTGGTCACACACAGGGACCGGGAGGGCTGGTCACACACAGGGACCGGGAGGGCTGGTCACACACAGGGACCGGGAGGGCTGGTCACACACAGGGACGGGAGGGCTGGTCACACACAGGGACCGGGAGGGCTGGTCACACACAGGGACCGGGAGGGGTGGTCTCACACAGAGACCGGGAGGGCTGGTCTCACACAGGGACTGGGAGGGCTGGTCTCAAACAGAGACAGGGAGGGCTGGTCTCAAACAGAGACAGGGAGGGCTGGTCTCACACAGAGACAGGAGGGCTGGTCACACACAGAGACACAGGGAGGGCTGGTCACACACAGAGACACAGGGAGGGCTGGTCACACACAGGGATAGGGAGGGCTGGTCACACACAGAGACACAGGGAGGGCTGGTCACACACAGGGACAGGGAGGGCTGGTCTCACACAGAGACAGGGAGGGCTGGTCTCACACAGAGACAGGGAGGGCTGGTCTCACACAGAGACAGGGAGGGCTGGTCACACACAGAGACACAGGGAGGGCTGGTCACACACAGAGACACAGGGAGGGCTGGTCACACACAGAGACACAGGGAGGGCTGGTCACACACAGAGACAGGGAGGGCTGGTCACACACAGAGACAGGGAGGGCTGGTCACACACAGGGACAGGGAAGGCTGGTCACACACAGGGACAGGGAGGGCTGGTCTCACACAGGGACAGAGCGGGCTGGTCTCACACAGAGACAGGGAGGGCTGGTCACACAGGGACAGGGAGGGTGGTCTCACACAGAGACAGGGAGGGCTGGTCTCACACAGGGACAGGGAGGGCTGGTCACACACAGGGACAGGGTGGGCTGGTCACACACAGAGACAGGGAGGGCTGGTCACACACAGAGACAGGGAGGGCTGGTCTCACACAGAGACTGGGAGGGCTGGTCACACACAGAGACTGGGAGGGCTGGTCACACACAGAGACTGGGAGGGCTGGTCACACACAGAGACTGGGAGGGCTGGTCACACACAGAGACTGGGAGGGCTGGTCACACACAGAGACTGGGAGGGCTGGTCTCACACAGGGATAGGGAGGGCTGGTCACACACAGAGACTGGGAGGGCTGGTCACACACAGAGACTGGGAGGGCTGGTCACACACAGAGACTGGGAGGGCTGGTCTCACACAGAGACAGGGAGGGCTGGGCACACACAGGGACAGGGAGGGCTGGACACACACAGAGACAGGGAGGGCTGGACACACACAGAGACAGGGAGGGCTGGTCACACACAGAGACAGGGAGGGCTGGTCACACACAGAGACAGGGAGGGCTGGTCACACACAGAGACAGGGAGGGCTGGTCACACACAGAGACAGGGAGGGCTGGACACACACAGAGACAGGGAGGGCTGGTCACACACAGAGACAGGGAGGGCTGGTCACACACAGAGACAGGGAGGGCTGGTCACACACAGAGACAGGGAGGGCTGGTCACACACAGAGACAGGGAGGGCTGGTCACACACAGAGACAGGGAGGGCTGGTCACACACAGAGACAGGGAGGGCTGGTCACACACAGAGACAGGGAGGGCTGGTCACACACAGAGACAGGGAGGGCTGGTCACACACAGAGACAGGGAGGGCTGGTCACACACAGAGACAGGGAGGGCTGGACACACACAGAGACAGGGAGGGCTGGTCACACACAGAGACAGGGAGGGCTGGTCACACACAGAGACAGGGAGGGCTGGTCACACACAGAGACAGGGAGGGGTGGTCTCACACAGAGACAGGGAGGGGTGGTCTCACACAGAGACAGGGAGGGCTGGTCACACACAGAGACAGGGAGGGCTGGTCACACACAGAGACAGGGAGGGCTGGACACACACAGAGACAGGGAGGGCTGGTCACACACAGAGACAGGGAGGGCTGGTATCACACAGAGACAGGGAGGGCTGGTCTCACACAGGGACATGGAGGGCTGGTCACACACAGAGACAGGGAGGACTGGTCTCGGACAGAGACAGGGAGGGCTGGTCTCAAACAGAGACAGGGAGGGCTGGTCTCAAACAGAGACAGGGAGGGCTGGTCTCAAACAGAGACAGGGAGGGCTGGTCTCACACAGAGACAGGGAGGGCTGGTCTCACACAGAGACACAGGGAGGGCTGGTCACACACAGGGATAGGGAGGGCTGGTCACACACAGGGTTAGGGAGGGCTGGTCACACACAGGGATAGGGAGGGCTGGTCACACACAGGGATAGGGAGGGCTGGTCACACACAGAGACACAGGGAGGGCTGGTCACACACAGGGACAGGGAGGGCTGGTCTCACACAGAGACAGGGTGGACTGGTCTCAAACAGAGACAGGGAGGGCTGGTCTCACACAGAGACAGGGAGGGCTGGTCTCACACAGGGACAGGGAGGGCTGGTCACACACAGAGACACAGGGAGGGCTGGTCACACACAGAGACACAGGGAGGGCTGGTCACACACAGGGACAGGGAAGGCTGGTCACACACAGGGACAGGGAAGGCTGGTCACACACAGGGACAGGGAGGGCTGGTCACACACAGGGACAGGGAGGGCTGGTCTCACACAGGGACAGAGCGGGCTGGTCTCACACAGAGACAGGGAGGGCTGGTCACACAGGGACAGGGAGGGTGGTCTCACACAGGGACAGGGAGGGCTGGTCTCACACAGGGACAGGGAGGGCTGGTCACACACAGGGACAGGGTGGGCTGGTCACACACAGGGACAGGGAGGGCTGGTCACACACAGGGACAGGGAGGGCTGGTCTCACACAGGGACAGGGAGGGCTGGTCACACACAGAGACAGGGAGGGCTGGTCACACACAGAGACAGGTAGGGCTGTTCGCACACATGGACAGGGAGGGCTGGTCACACACAGAGACAGGGAGGGCTGGTCTCACACAGGGACAGGGAGGGCTGGTCACACACAGAGACAGGGAGGGCTGGTCTCACACAGGGACAGGGAGGGCTGGTCACACACAGAGACTGGGAGGGCTGGTCACACACAGAGACTGGGAGGGCTTGTCACACACAGAGACTGGGAGGGCTTGTCACACACAGGGACAGGGAGGGCTGGTCTCACACAGGGACAGGGAGGGCTGGTCACACACAGAGACTGGGAGGGCTGGTCACACACAGAGACTGGGAGGGCTGGTCACACACAGAGACAGGGAGGGCTGGTCACACACAGAGACAGGGAGGGCTGGTCTCACACAGAGACAGGGAGGGCTGGTCTCACACAGAGACAGGGAGGGCTGGGCACACACAGGGACAGGGAGGGCTGGTCTCACACAGAGACAGGGAGGGCTGGACACACACAGAGACAGGGAGGGGTGGTCTCACACAGAGACAGGGAGGGCTGGTCACACACAGAGACAGGGAGGGCTGGTCACACACAGAGACAGGGAGGGCTGGTCTCACACAGAGACAGGGAGGGCTGGTCTCACACAGAGACAGGGAGGGCTGGTCTCACACAGAGACAGGGAGGGCTGGTCTCACACAGAGACAGGGAGGGCCGGTCACACAGAGGGAACCTGAGAATGAGAAAGTCCTCTTCATTTCAAATGGAGATATTGGAGTCTCCTTACTCTCTGAGCAGATCACTCCAGCAGCAAACCGAGTGCCCGTCTTCTTACACTTGACAGTTTCTCCGTGGCTCTGACACTGGCTCAGTGTCATCTCGTCTCCCGTACACTTCACTCCACTCAGCACCATCTCTTTGACCCCGGTATCAGCATCCCAGTACCAGGTTTCCTTGGGAAAAAGGAGGTGGTAAGTGGTTCAGAATGCTCTCCGTCTGCCGGGAGCGCGGAGTCAGAGAGTCATCGGGATGTACAGCATAGATACAGACCCTTCAGTCCAACCCCTCCATGCCGACCAGATATCCCAACCCAACCTAGTCCCACCTGCCAGCACCCGGCCCATATCCCTCCAAACCCTTCCTATTCATATACCCATTCAGATGCCTCTTAAATGTTGCAATTGTACCAGCCTCCACCACTTCCTCTGGCAGCTCATTCCATACACGTACCACCCTGTGTGTGAAAAAGTTGCCCCTTCGGTCTCTTGTATATCATTTCCCTCTCACCCTAAACCTATGCCCTCTAGTTCTGGACTCCCCGACCCCAGGGAAAACACTCTGTCTATTTATCCTATCCACACCCCTCACTCAGTTCAGGGTGAGGGACCCCAGGGTCAGGACCCCAGGCTGTGGACCTCAGGGTGTGGACCCCAGGTTCCCAGTTCAGGGTGAGGACCCCAGGTTCCCAGTTCAGGGTGTGGACCCCAGTCCAGGCAGCTTGCCAATCAGAGCCCCAATCTGGTGTCCATGCCCCATGCCTTTGCTGTTGCCTGGTTCTCTGTGGCAGTGCCAGCACAGTGTGACTGAGTGGATCGTGTTCAGTAGCTGAGGAACAGAGTGCCCTGTCACTGTGCCAACTCCTACACAGCTCCCTGGCACAACATCGGCCCCTCAGTGTCACCACCATCCCCAGGGAGGACTGAGCACTCCCCTCTGTCTCTGACCCACCTCCATCCTCTTTCCCTCACTCTGTCCATCCCTCCCCTCCCTCCCTACCTCTGTCCCTCCCCAGTCCCATCTCCAGCGTATTGTGTGTTGGCTCCCCTAGCCCACCTGTCTGTACGTACCGTTACAGCGTGCAGCGAGTAGCCCAGCCCCAGCTGTCTGCAGGCCACCATAGCCTCTCTGGTGGTCCACCCGTCACTGCATACTATCCCCCAGTTGCCGCCGTGCAGAATCTCCACACGGCCTTCGTAGGCGGTTCTCCCACCGACAATCCGAATCTGCAGGGAGTTCTTAGCGTGTCAGCGCACAGACCCCGCTCCACCACAGAACACCCTCCCACCCTCCTCCCCCGTCTCCCCTCCCCGCCCCGTGGTGCTGAACCCTCAGTGTTTGAGCGAGTGACTCTGTCGGGGGGGGGGTGGGAGTTGGTGGAGAATACGGCCAGACCCGAGGCGCACGTACTTGGACACCTTGATTGGCGTATCCGATGTCCAGCTGCCGACACGCCACCATGGCCTCCAACATGTCCCAGGCCTCTCCGCAGACCAGGCCCCAGTGCCGGGTGCCGTTGGCTGCTGTGGTCAGCACCTCCAGCCGGCCCTCATAACGGGTACGTCCTCCACGGATGCGGATCTGAGAGCGTCAGCGCATTCAGAAAGGTTAGGCTGCAGGCCGAGGGAGGGAGGGAGGGAGGGAGGGAACGGGGAGGGAGCGAGGGAGGGTGTGAGGTAGAGGATGAAGGAGGGAGGGAGGCTGTGTCACCAGCAGAGTATCTGAACGGCAGAGTCAGTGTTGTGGATGATACACACGCTCAATGTGCGGCACAGCCCTCAGCTCAGCAACAGGATGGGGACAGACCCTGGGGGGGGAACGTAGGGAGGGGTGGGAGGAGAGAATCAGATTCCCAGATTGGAACCAGAGTTGGGAGCTTCGTTATCGCGTGCAGCAGAGACTGACCAGGCCGGGATCTGAATGAAAAGGCTGAAGAGGAAGTCCTCAAGGCTATGGGCTTAGTCCAGGGAAGTGGGAGTAATGGAGGCATTGTAAGTGGCAGCACAGCCTGAATAGGCCTCAGGCTCTCTGTTGTACTGTACGATCCCTGACAGCAGCCTTTATAATTGTGAAAGGGTTTGATTTTCAAGGGGGCTGGATGTGGAGAAGGTGTTTCCACCTGGAGCTGTCAATATTAGCGTCACCATGACGACCGCCGGAGTGTTGAGGCGAAAGGCCTTCAGTCAGAGAGTGGGCAGAATATGGGCCTGACCACCACAGAGAGTGGGTTAATGTGAATCAGAACAATAACTGGACAAAGACACAAGGGAGAGCAAGGAATACCAGGAGATGTTGAGGGAATGAGCTGGAATAGGAATCCCATGTGAGAGACAAACCTCAGTCAGGAACCAATAGGCAGAGAGGACTGTTTCTCTCACTCTGAACAGAGAGAGTGAAGTAGGAGCACTTTGCTGAGATTTACCTCCTCTTCCAGGGGCTAGCTGTGTGGCCAGTGAAACTGACCTCAGTACCATACCGACAGCACTGGGATCACAGCTAAATTCCCAACAGCAACTAACCAACCACTCTTCCCAGGACTGGGACCCCACTCTCTTCCCAGGACTGGGACCCCATTCTCTTCCTGGGGACTGGGACCCCACTCTCTCCCCCTCAGTGACTGGGACCCCCCCTCCCTTCCCGCGGGGAGCTGGGACGAACAGGTCAGGGGGCAGTGTCCACAGTGATCAGCTCCATCAGTCACAGGCTGGAGAATATGCAGCAGGTTTACACGGTGTGTATTCTACACAAACAACCACTCAGCACTGCCTGCAGATACCGGCTATTACACTGCTGGGGGTGGGAGGGGATATTGGGTTGCAAATCTGATCACCATGGTAACACTACCATTACTGCATTAGAGGGATCAGACAGGCAGATCCATGCAATCTACTGTTGAATAAACTACTCCCACACAGAAATAACAGCAGCAAAGGTTTCACAGCTGAGTAACAGGAACAGTCTGAGAGGCAGAAACTGAAACTCGGAATAAACGATGCTATTAGGGGAATGAAATCCAAAATTATAGATTCTAAACAACAGACACTAGGAGTGAGTAACAGACACCAGGTGAAACAGAGAATAATAATCACCAGCAGTGAGTAACAGAGAGTAATTGACAGTAGGAGTGAGTAATGCAGAGTCACAGATACTAAGAGTGAGTAACAGAGTAACAGACACAAGGAGTGAGTAACAGCGAGTAATCATCATTAGGAGCAACTGACAGAGTAACAAACACTAGGAGTCAGTAACAGCAAAGAATAGATGCTAGGAATGAGTAACAGAGTAATAGTCACTAGGAGTGATTATCAGATATGGGAGAGAATAACAGACACTAGGAGTTAGTAACAGAGACTAATAGACACGAGGAGTGAGTAACAGAGACTAATAGACACGAGGAGTGAGTAACAGAGAAGAATAGATACTAGAATGCGTAACAGAGAATAACTATCTCTCAGAGTATCAGAGAATAACAGGTACTAGGAATAAGTAACAGAGAGGAATAGACACTAGCAGTGAATAACAGAAAGTAATAGATGTGAGGCATAAATAACAGAGAGTAATACATTAGGAGTGAGTAACAGAAGACAATAGGTATTGGAAGTAAGGAACAGAACGTAATAGATTCCAGGAGTGAGTAACAGGGGGTAACTGACACTGGGAATGAGTAAGAGGGTGATAGAACCTGGTCAGTGTTTAATTTCTGAGGAGAGTCACTGACCAGTGAGGTTACCATTCTACACGCGAAGGTTTCTTTGTCCAAGTGGGTGTTGCTGTGATTGTTACTCAGGTAGGAAGGCCTTTGTCGAGCAGCCGATACACTGGGCTCATTTTTCTGTGTGGTTCTGAGGGACAGTCCCTTTTCACCGGCCTCCCCAGGAAATGGAACCACAGACTGTCGTCATGTGCTACTCTCCATGGCAATAGAGCCTACTCAGACACAGAGCCTGACTGCTAGCACCACGGTGGGGGACAAATAACTCCCAATGAGGGGATCCAGTCAATGGGAACACCATGGGAGAAGGGGATCCAGTCAGTGGGAAGGTCCATGGGAGAGGGGGATCCAGTCAGTGGGAAGGTCCATGGGAGAGGGGGATCCAGTCAGTGAGATGGTCCATGGGAGAGGGGGATCCAGTCAACACGAACACCATGGGAGAGGGGGATCCAGTCAGTGTGAAGGTCCATGGGAGAGGGGGATCCAGTCAGTGGGAAAATCCATGGGAGAGGGGGATCCAGTCAGTGTGAAAATCCTTGGGAGAGGGGGATCCAGTCAGTGGGAAGGTCTATGGGAGAGGGGATCCAGTCAGTGGGAAGGTCCATGGGAGAGGGGGAGCCAGTCAGTGGGAAGATCCATGAGAGAGGGGGATCCAGTCAGTGAGAAGGTCCATGGGAGAGGGGGATCCAGTCAGTGGGAAGGTCTATGGGAGAGGGAGATCCAGTCAGTGGGAAAATCCATGGGAGATGGGGATCCAGTCAGTGGGAAAATCCATGGGAGAGGGAGATCCAGTCAGTGGGAAAATCCATGGGAGAGGGGGATCCAGTCAGTGGGAAGGTCCATGGGAGAGGAGGATCCAGTCAGTGGGAAGGTCTATGGGAGAGGGGGATCCAGTCAGTGTGAAAATCCTTGGGAGAGGGGGATCCAGTCAGTGGGAAGGTCTATGGGAGAGGGGATCCAGTCAGTGGGAAGGTCCATGGGAGAGGGGGAGCCAGTCAGTGGGAAGATCCATGAGAGAGGGGGATCCAGTCAGTGAGAAGGTCCATGGGAGAGGGGGATCCAGTCAGTGGGAAGGTCTATGGGAGAGGGAGATCCAGTCAGTGGGAAAATCCATGGGAGATGGGGATCCAGTCAGTGGGAAAATCCATGGGAGAGGGAGATCCAGTCAGTGGGAAAATCCATGGGAGAGGGGGATCCAGTCAGTGGGAAGGTCCATGGGAGAGGGGGATCCAGTCAGTGGGAAGGTCGATGGGAGAGGGGGATCCGGTCAGTGAGAAGGTCTATGGGAGAGGGGGATCCGGTCAGTGTGAAGGTCCATGGGAGTGGGGGATCCGGTCAGTGTGAAGGTCCATGGGAGAGGGGGATCCAGCCAGTGGGAAGGTCTATGGGAGAGGAGGATCCAGTCAGTGAGAAGGTCCATGGGAGAGGGGGATCCAGTATCCAGTCAGTGGGAAGGTCCATGGGAGAGAGGGATCCAGTCAGTGAGAAGGTCCATGGGGGAGGGGCATCCAGTCAGTGGGAAGGTCTATGGGAGAGGGGGATCCAGTCGGTGGGAAAATCCATGGGAGAGGGGGATCCAGTCAGTGGGAAGGTCCATGGGGGAGGGGCATCCAGTCAGTGGGAAGGTCTATGGGAGAGGGGGATCCAGTCAGTGGGAAAATCCATGGGAGAGGGGGATCCAGTCAGTGGGAAGGTCCATGGGAGAGGGGGATCCAGTCAGTGGGAAAATCCATGGGAGAGAGGGACCCAGTCAGTGGGAAGGTCCATGGGAGAGGGGGATCCAGTCAACGGGAACGCTATGGGAGAGGGGGATCCAGTCAGTGGGAAGGTCCATGGGAGAGGGGGATCCAGTCAGTGGGAAGGTCCATGGGGGAGGGGCATCCAGTCAGTGGGAAGGTCTATGGGAGAGGGGGATCCAGTCAGTGGAAAAATCCATGGGAGAGGGGGATCCAGTCAGTGGGAAGGTCCATGGGGGAGGGGCATCCAGTCAGTGGGAAGGTCTATGGGAGAGGGGGATCCAGTCAGTGGGAAAATCCATGGGAGAGAGGGACCCAGTCAGTGGGAAGGTCCATGGGAGAGGGGGATCCAGTCAACGGGAACGCTATGGGAGAGGGGGATCCAGTCAGTGGGAAGGTCCATGGGAGAGGGGGATCCAGTCAACGGGAACGCTATGGGAGAGGGGGATCCAGTCAGTGGGAAGGTCCATGTGAGAGGGGGATCCAGTCAACGGGAACGCTATGGGAGAGGGGGATCCAGTCAGTGGGAAGGTCCATGGGAGAGGGGGATCCAGTCAGTGTGAAGGTCCATGGGAGAGGGGGATCCAGTCAGTGGGAAGGTCCATGGGAGAGGGGGATCCAGTCAGTGGGAAGATGGTTTCAGGAGGAAAGGGGGTGGATTACAGAGCGGGGTGAATTGAGTGAGGACCCGGGTATCACGGGGCTCAGGGACATCACAAACCAGACATTAATCTGGATCTCTCCCTCTCAGCAACTCCACAACAAGGAACAGGTCAAGTCAGATATCAAACATCCCATCCCTTTCCACCAATCCCAACCCCTCAGCTCACTGAGCAGGCCAATGGAAAAGGAGACTGCCTCAGGTCTGTCATGTGACCAGTCACATGATGTAAAGGTCAGCTTTGGAAGTTGCTGGGCAGCACTAGATTAGAATGCAGTAAGGCTTTATGTCTGATAGAGGCAGAGGTCACAGTCAGATCCAGTGTGTACCCCTCAGATATTACCCTGTTCATAAAGGTCTGCACGCCAGGTACACAATGGAACTGAAGCTGAAACTGAAACTGAAACTGAAACACATTTCAAAAGCAACTGATCATTAGCAGAAATATTTCACCATCGCAAGAAGCTACAACTCAATAGAACTCACACATATCCTCATGAGACACAACTTCCAATAACTTCCCAAAATGAGCATAGGCGAGACTTACTCCCTCTACACTGTCCCAACAATAAAACTCCCACACAGGGTTAAATACAGAGTAAAGCTCCCTCTACACTGTCCCCATCAAATACTCCCAGGATAGGGACAGCACGGGGTTAGATACTGAGTAAAGCTCCCTCTACACTGTCCCCATCAAACACTCCCAGGACAGGGACAGCACAGGGTTAGATACAGAGTAAAGCTCTCTCTACACTGTCCCCATCAAACACTCCCAGGACAGGGACAGCACAGGGTTAGATACAGAGTAAAGCTCTCTCTACACTGTCCCCATCAAACACTCCCAGGACAGGGACAGCACAGGGTTAGATACAGAGTAAAGCTCCCTCTACACTGTCCCCATCAAACACTCCCAGGACAGGGACAGCACAGGGTTAGATACAGGGTAAAATAGCTTCTATCCAGATGACCCCTTTGTTGTGACGAGCCCTTCTCTCACCTACAGCCTCCGCTCCCTCCCTCACTGACCTGTTTGTAATTGCTGGATTTACCTGCACTATCTCTCACCCTGAGGGTCTGCAATCTGTCCCTTCCTGAGGTTGAGGTATGTGAGAGTTATTGAGTTGGATGAGAATGGTGAGGTAATGGTTAGACAGAGCGAGCTGCTGTGTCAATCTGCATCCAGGCTCATTCTGGGTGATCTGGCTCTCAGCCAAATAGTTTGAAATTTCTTCCATTTCTAAGGAGTTCCGTGATGATGGTGTGGCTGCTTTACCTCACCCTGTCAATATGGTCATCAACATTTCACCCCATTGAGCTTCCTCCACTCCCCTCTCCCTGTGCATGTACACACACACACACACCTCACAAACACACACACACACCCCTCTCACACATACACAGACACCCCTCACACACACCCCTCACACACACACACAGACACCCCTCACACACATACACAGACACCCCTCACACACACACACAC